>NW_028135043.1:0-117514 GCF_964662115.1 Mustela nivalis
TCCACAGGCGCAAACGCGCTTCTCTCTCAGGCAGAGGGGTGCTAGGGCAAAGAGGATTTCGCTCCATGCGGGTGTCATCCACAATGCTGCGGAGACTAGCTCAGGCATTCAGCTGCAGCATCCCAACATCCGATGCTGATTTCCCAACGAATGCTGTGCTTTCCCAGAAGAGATGCTTGGGCAAAGAGGCTTTCGCTGTATGCGGGTTTCTCCACCCGCGAGACTGGGCTTAGGACAGCAGCAGAAGAGCCCGCAGAACCGATTCTGATTTCCCAGCGACTGCTATATTTCGCAGAGGTTTTCAGTTTGGCGCGAACCGAGCTTCGCTGCTGCATCCTCAGCAAGGCTTTGGTCATTTGCTCTGTCGCGGCAGGGAAGAAGAGCGGCTATCCTGCTTCCCGAGTGTTTCCCGACCCCAAGGCCAACGGCTCCTTCTCTTCTCTGGGGGCGGCGTGCTGCGACTTCCCACACTTGGCTTGTCTCTCAGGCAGAGGGGATGTAGGGCAAAGAGTATTTCGCTCCATGCGGGTATCTTCCACCAAGCCGCGGAGACTAGCTCAGGCAAGCAGCAGCAGCATCCCCAAACCCAACTTAGATTTCCCAAGGAACGCTGTGCTTTCCCAGGGAGATGCCCAGGCAAAGAGGCTTCCACGGTATGCGGGTTTCTCCCACCGCGAGTCTGGGATCAGGCAAGCAGCAGCAGCCCGCAGAACATTTCTCAGCGAATGCTGTGCTTTCGCAGAGGCTTTGGCTTGGAGCTAACAGCACTTCGGTGCTGCTTCCTCAGCAAGGCTTCAGTCGCGTCAGGGAAGAAGAGCTGCGGGAGAGCTGGTGCCTCTTGGGCCTTGCTTTCCCGGGCTCCATGTTCGCATCCTGGGTTCACCCTGCCAGACCGAACTAAGCAGACACAGCCACAACCCTGCAGTAGCGTGCGTAGCCTAGGATGGCAATCTATGCACACTACCATCTCCCAGTGTAGGCAACGCTTGGCCTTTTACTCTGGCGCTCAGGCGGACTCCCGGACTAGGCCAGTGCTTTGCCCACAGGAAAAGAGAGGTGACAGGATCCCTGCACACCGCCCGTGCACTGAATAGGGACCTTTGGGGCACTGTCCAACGCCTTCCCCTTAAACCCCGTACCTCCTCCAAGCTTCCACATCCTGGAGGAAGACGGCATCTGACTCCCCGTTATTTCAGGGAGCTCTTTCTGCGAGTTCAGCGTAGGCACCTGGTGGCTAGCGCATGTCTGCCCCAGGGACAAGTGGCCAAGGAGCTGCTGTCTCCTTGGGCCCAGAGGCTCAGGACAGGCATGCTTTCTGCCCAGACTCCTTCCTAAGAGTGGAGCACGCGCCCTGCTCTACTCATCCCCTCCTGTCTCCTTAGCAACCAGGCTTCTGTATCTCTGCACTGGGAGCGGGTGACACTTGTATTGCTACCGGCCGCTGTGCCTGCCAGGGCCGGCTCTCTTACTTCGCAAACGTTTCCAGACCAGAAAGCCAACGGCTCCTGCTCTTCTCCCCGGGCAGCACGCTCCCCAGGAGCAAGTGTGGCAAAGGCGCAGCACGCCACCCCCAGAGAAGAGAAGGAGTCATTTACCTTGGGGTCAGGAAACGCTCGGGAAGCAGGAGAGCGTGCCCTGGCAGGAACAGCAGGCCGGTGGCAAGACAAATGTCACCCGCTCCCTGTGCGAAGAGACGAAGCCTGGCTGCTAAGGAGACATGAGGGGACGACTAGGGCAGGGACGCGTGCTCCACTCTGAGGAAGGAGTCTGGGCAGAAGGCAGGCCTGTCCTGTGCGTCTGGTCCCAAGGGCACAGCATCTCCTTGGACAACTGTCCGTAGGGCAGACTTTGGCTTGCTACCAGGCACCTTACCCTAAACTCGCAGAAACAGCTCCCTCGAGAATGGGCAGTCAGATGCCATCTTCCTCCTTGTCGGTGGCTGGGGGTGTGCCGGGAAAGGAGTGGCAACAATCCCCGAATGCTCCCCATTTAGTAACGGGCGGTGTTCAGGGATCCTGTCGCCTCTCCTCTCCTGTGAGGAAGGCACTGACCTAGTCTGCGAATCCACCTGAGGTCCACTGCCAAAGGCCAAGCGTTGCTTACACCGGGAGAAGGTAGTGTGCATAGAGTCCCATCCTAGGCCATGCACGTTGCTGCAGGGTTGTGACTGTGTCTGCTTAGTTCGGCTTAGCAAGGTGAACCCCGGGCGAGAACTTGGAGCCCGGGAAAGCAGGGCCCAAAAGGCACCAGCTCTCCCGGGGCTCTGTTTCCCTGCCACAACAGAGCGAACGACGAAAGCCTTGCTGAGGGAGCAGCAGCGAAGTGCATTTCGCGCCAAGCTGAAAAACTCTGGAACGCATAGCAGTGGCTGGGAAATCAGAATCGGTTCTGCGGGCTCTTCTGCTGCTTGCCTGTGCCCAGTCTCGCGGGTGGAACAACCCGCATACAGCGATCGCCTCTTTGCCCCGGCATCTGCTATGCGAAAGCACAGCATTCGTTGGGAAATCAGAATCGGATGTGTTTGATGCTGCAGCTGAATGCCTGAGCGAGTCTCCGCAGCATGGTGGAAGATACCCGCATGGAGCGAAATCTTCTTTGCCAGAGCGTCCCCTCTGCCTGAGATAGAAGCGACGTTGGGTCTGTGGAAAGAACCATAAGGAAAGGGACACGTCTTTCACTGCTCTCCCCAGGAGCATGAGTGTGGAAGGTGCAGCACGCTGCCCAGGGAGAAGTGCAGGAGCCGTTGGCATTCTGGTCTGGAAATGGGAAGCAGGAGAGCCAGCCCTGGCAGGCACAGCGGCCGGTGGCAATACAAGTGTCACCCGCTCTGTGTGCATTGAGAGGGAAACCTGGCTGCTACGGAGAGAGGAGGGGATGAGTAGGGCAGGGCGCGTGCTCCACTCTTAGGAAGGAGTCTGGGCAGAAAGCATGCCAGTCCTGAGCCTCTGGGACCAAGGAGACAGCAGCTCCTTGGCCACCTGTCCCTGGGGCAGACATGCGCTAGCCACCAGGCGCCTATGCTGAACTCGCAGAAAGAGCTTCCCGAAATAACGGGAAGTCAGATGAAGTCTTCCTCCAGGATGTGGAAGCTTGGAGGAGGCACGGGGTTTAAGGGGAAGGGGTGGAGACAGTCCCACAAAGCTCCCTATTCAGTATGCAGGGATCTTGTCACCTCTCCTTTCCTGTGGGAAAGCACTGGCCTAGTCTGCGAGTCCGCCTGAGCGCCAGAGTAAAAGGCCAAGCGATGCCTACACTGGGAAATGGTAGTTGTGCATAGGGTGCCATCCTAGGCTCCGCATGCTACTGCAGGGTTGTGGCTGTGTCTACTTATTTCGACCTGGCAGGGTGAACCCAGGACGCCAACACAGAGCCTGGGAAAGCAAGGCCCAAGAGGCACCAGCTCTTCCGCAGCTTTTCATCCCTGACGCGACTGAAGCCTTGCTGAGAGAGCAGCGGCGAATTCCTGTTCGCTCCAAGCCAAAGCATCTGCGAAAGCACAGCATTCGCTGAGAAATGTTCTGCGGGTTGCTGCTGATTGCCTGAGCCCAGTCACGCGGTGGGAGAAACACGCATACAGCGAAAGCCTCTTTGCCTTCTCATCTGCCCTGGGAAAGCACAGCATTCGTTGGGAAATCTGAGTTGGGTTTGGGGATGCGGTGGAAGATACCCGCATGGAGCGAAATACTCTTTGCCCTAGCATACCTTCTGCCTGAGAGAGAAACGTGGTTGCAAACGTCCGTCACCGCTCTCCCCAGGAGCAAGTGTGTGGAAGGCACAGCACGCCACCACCGGAGAAGAGAAAGAGCCGTTGGCCTTGGGGTCGGGAAACGCTCGGGTAGCAGGATAGCCTGCCGTGGCACGAACAGCAGGCCGGTGGCAAGGCAAGTGTCCCAGGCTCCCTGTGCGGAGAGGTGGAAGCCCCTGCCATGTTGACATGAGGGGACGACTAGGGCAGGGGTGCGTACTACCCTCTGAGGAAGCAGTCTGCGCAGAAGGCAGGCCTTTCCGGTGCCTTTGGTCCCAAGGGCACAGCATCTCCTTGGTCACCTGTCCAAGGCCAGACTTGGAGAGGTGACAGGAACACTGCACACCGCCCGTGCACTGAATAGGGACCTTTGGGGCACTGTCCAACCCCTTCCCCTTAAACGCCGTGCCTCCTCCAAGCTTCCACATCCTGGAGGAAGATGGCATCGCACTCCCCGTTATTTCAGGGAGCTGTTTCTGAGAGTTCAGCGTAGGCACATGGTGGCTAGCGCATGTCTGCCCCAGGGACAGGTGGCCAAGGAGCTCCTCTCTCCTTGCGCCCAGAGGCTCAGGACAGGCATGCTTTCTGCCCAGACTCCTTCCTAAGCGTTGAGCACGCGCTCTGCCCTACTCATTCCCTCCTCTCTCCGTAGCAGCCAGGCTTCCATCTCTCTGTACAGGGAGCAGGTGACACTTGTATTGCCATCGGCCGCTGTGCCTGCCAGGGCCTACTCTCCTGCTTCGCAACCGTTTCCAGACCAGAAGGCCAATGGCTCCTGCTCTTCTTCCTGGGCAGCGTGCTGCACCTTCCATAGACATGCTCCTGGGGAGCGCAGTTAAAGACATGTCCCTTTCCTTAAGGCTCTTTCCACAGGCGCAAACGCGCTTCTCTCTCAGGCAGAGGGGTGCTAGGGCAAAGAGGATTTCGCTCCATGCGGGTGTCATCCACAATGCTGCGGAGACTAGCTCAGGCATTCAGCTGCAGCATCCCAACATCCGATGCTGATTTCCCAACGAATGCTGTGCTTTCCCAGAAGAGATGCTTGGGCAAAGAGGCTTTCGCTGTATGCGGGTTTCTCCACCCGCGAGACTGGGCTTAGGACAGCAGCAGAAGAGCCCGCAGAACCGATTCTGATTTCCCAGCGACTGCTATATTTCGCAGAGGTTTTCAGTTTGGCGCGAACCGAGCTTCGCTGCTGCATCCTCAGCAAGGCTTTGGTCATTTGCTCTGTCGCGGCAGGGAAGAAGAGCGGCTATCCTGCTTCCCGAGTGTTTCCCGACCCCAAGGCCAACGGCTCCTTCTCTTCTCTGGGGGCGGCGTGCTGCGACTTCCCCACACTTGGCTTGTCTCTCAGGCAGAGGGGATGTAGGGCAAAGAGTATTTCGCTCCATGCGGGTATCTTCCACCAAGCCGCGGAGACTAGCTCAGGCAAGCAGCAGCAGCATCCCCAAACCCAACTTAGATTTCCCAAGGAACGCTGTGCTTTCCCAGGGGAGATGCCCAGGCAAAGAGGCTTCCACGGTATGCGGGTTTCTCCCACCGCGAGTCTGGGATCAGGCAAGCAGCAGCAGCCCGCAGAACATTTCTCAGCGAATGCTGTGCTTTCGCAGAGGCTTTGGCTTGGAGCTAACAGCACTTCGGTGCTGCTTCCTCAGCAAGGCTTCAGTCGCGTCAGGGAAGAAGAGCTGCGGGAGAGCTGGTGCCTCTTGGGCCTTGCTTTCCCGGGCTCCATGTTCGCATCCTGGGTTCACCCTGCCAGACCGAACTAAGCAGACACAGCCACAACCCTCCAGTAGCGTGCGTAGCCTAGGATGGCAATCTATGCACACTACCATTCCCAGTGTAGGCAACGCTTGGCCTTTTACTCTGGCGCTCAGGCAGACTCCCGGACTAGGCCAGTGCTTTGCCCACAGGAAAAGAGAGGTGACAGGATCCCTGCACACCGCCCGTGCACTGAATAAGGACCTTTGGGGCACTGTCCAACGCCTTCCCCTTAAACCCCGTACCTCCTCCAAGCTTCCACATCCTGGAGGAAGACGGCATCTGACTCCCCGTTATTTCAGGGAGCTCTTTCTGCGAGTTCAGCGTAGGCACCTGGTGGCTAGCGCATGTCTGCCCCAGGGACAAGTGGCCAAGGAGCTGCTGTCTCCTTGGGCCCAGAGGCTCAGGACAGGCATGCTTTCTGCCCAGACTCCTTACTAAGAGTGGAGCACGCGCCCTGCTCTACTCATCCCCTCCTGTCTCCTTAGCAACCAGGCTTCTGAATCTCTGCACTGGGAGCGGGTGACACTTGTATTGCTACCGGCCGCTGTGCCTGCCAGGGCCGGCTCTCTTACTTCGCAAACGTTTCCAGACCAGAAAGCCAACGGCTCCTGCTCTTCTCCCCGGGCAGCACGCTCCCCAGGAGCAAGTGTGGCAAAGGCGCAGCACGCCACCCCCAGAGAAGAGAAGGAGTCATTTACCTTGGGGTCAGGAAACGCTCGGGAAGCAGGAGAGCGTGCCCTGGCAGGAACAGCAGGCCGGTGGCAAGACAAATGTCACCCGCTCCCTGTGCGAAGAGACGAAGCCTGGCTGCTAAGGAGACATGAGGGGACGACTAGGGCAGGGACGCGTGCTCCACTCTGAGGAAGGAGTCTGGGCAGAAGGCAGGCCTGTCCTGTGCGTCTGGTCCCAAGGGCACAGCATCTCCTTGGACAACTGTCCGTAGGGCAGACTTGGGCTTGCTACCAGGCACCTTACCCTAAACTCGCAGAAACAGCTCCCTCGAGAATGGGCAGTCAGATGCCATCTTCCTCCTTGTCGGTGGCTGGGGGTGTGCCGGGAAAGGAGTGGCAACAATCCCCGAATGCTCCCCATTTAGTAACGGGCGGTGTTCAGGGATCCTGTCGCCTCTCCTCTCCTGTGAGGAAGGCACTGACCTAGTCTGCGAATCCACCTGAGGTCCACTGCCAAAGGCCAAGCGTTGCTTACACCGGGAGAAGGTAGTGTGCATAGAGTCCCATCCTAGGCCATGCACGTTGCTGCAGGGTTGTGACTGTGTCTGCTTAGTTCGGCTTAGCAAGGTGAACCCCGGGCGAGAACTTGGAGCCCGGGAAAGCAGGGCCCAAAAGGCACCAGCTCTCCCGGGGCTCTGTTTCCCTGCCACAACAGAGCGAACGACGAAAGCCTTGCTGAGGAAGCAGCAGCGAAGTGCATTTCGCGCCAAGCTGAAAAACTCTGGAACGCATAGCAGTCGCTGGGAAATCAGAATCGGTTCTGCGGGCTCTTCTGCTGCTTGCCTGTGCCCAGTCTCGCGGGTGGAACAACCCGCATACAGCGATCGCCTCTTTGCCCCGGCATCTGCTATGCGAAAGCACAGCATTCGTTGGGAAATCAGAATCGGATGTGTGTGATGCTGCAGCTGAATGCCTGAGCGAGTCTCCGCAGCATGGTGGAAGATACCCGCATGGAGCGAAATCTTCTTTGCCAGAGCGTCCCCTCTGCCTGAGATAGAAGCGACGTTGGGTCTGTGGAAAGAACCATAAGGAAAGGGACACGTCTTTCACTGCTCTCCCCAGGAGCATGAGTGTGGAAGGTGCAGCACGCTGCCCAGGGAGAAGTGCAGGAGCCGTTGGCATTCTGGTCTGGAAATGGGAAGCAGGAGAGCCAGCCCTGGCAGGCACAGCGGCCGGTGGCAATACAAGTGTCACCCGCTCTGTGTGCATTGAGAGGGAAACCTGGCTGCTACGGAGAGAGGAGGGGATGAGTAGGGCAGGGCGCGTGCTCCACTCTTAGGAAGGAGTCTGGGCAGAAAGCATGCCAGTCCTGAGCCTCTGGGACCAAGGAGACAGCAGCTCCTTGGCCACCTGTCCCTGGGGCAGACATGCGCTAGCCACCAGGCGCCTATGCTGAACTCGCAGAAAGAGCTTCCCGAAATAACGGGAAGTCAGATGAAGTCTTCCTCCAGGATGTGGAAGCTTGGAGGAGGCACGGGGTTTAAGGGGAAGGGGTGGAGACAGTCCCACAAAGCTCCCTATTCAGTATGCAGGGATCTTGTCACCTCTCCTTTCCTGTGGGAAAGCACTGGCCTAGTCTGCGAGTCCGCCTGAGCGCCAGAGTAAAAGGCCAAGCGATGCCTACACTGGGAAATGGTAGTTGTGCATAGGGTGCCATCCTAGGCTCCGCATGCTACTGCAGGGTTGTGGCTGTGTCTACTTATTTCGACCTGGCAGGGTGAACCCAGGACGCCAACACAGAGCCTGGGAAAGCAAGGCCCAAGAGGCACCAGCTCTTCCGCAGCTTTTCATCCCTGACGCGACTGAAGCCTTGCTGAGAGAGCAGCGGCGAATTCCTGTTCGCTCCAAGCCAAAGCATCTGCGAAAGCACAGCATTCGCTGAGAAATGTTCTGCGGGTTGCTGCTGATTGCCTGAGCCCAGTCACGCGGTGGGAGAAACACGCATACAGCGAAAGCCTCTTTGCCTTCTCATCTGCCCTGGGAAAGCACAGCATTCGTTGGGAAATCTGAGTTGGGTTTGGGGATGCGGTGGAAGATACCCGCATGGAGCGAAATACTCTTTGCCCTAGCATCCCTTCTGCCTGAGAGAGAAACGTGGTTGCAAACGTCCGTCACCGCTCTCCCCAGGAGCAAGTGTGTGGAAGGCACAGCACGCCACCACCGGAGAAGAGAAAGAGCCGTTGGCCTTGGGGTCGGGAAACGCTCGGGTAGCAGGATAGCCTGCCGTGGCACGAACAGCAGGCCGGTGGCAAGGCAAGTGTCCCAGGCTCCCTGTGCGGAGAGGTGGAAGCCCCTGCCATGTTGACATGAGGGGACGACTAGGGCAGGGGTGCGTACTACCCTCTGAGGAAGCAGTCTGCGCAGAAGGCAGGCCTTTCCGGTGCCTTTGGTCCCAAGGGCACAGCATCTCCTTGGTCACCTGTCCAAGGCCAGACTTGGAGAGGTGACAGGAACACTGCACACCGCCCGTGCACTGAATAGGGACCTTTGGGGCACTGTCCAACCCCTTCCCCTTAAACGCCGTGCCTCCTCCAAGCTTCCACATCCTGGAGGAAGATGGCATCGCACTCCCCGTTATTTCAGGGAGCTGTTTCTGAGAGTTCAGCGTAGGCACATGGTGGCTAGCGCATGTCTGCCCCAGGGACAGGTGGCCAAGGAGCTCCTCTCTCCTTGCGCCCAGAGGCTCAGGACAGGCATGCTTTCTGCCCAGACTCCTTCCTAAGCGTTGAGCACGCGCTCTGCCCTACTCATTCCCTCCTCTCTCCGTAGCAGCCAGGCTTCCATCTCTCTGTACAGGGAGCAGGTGACACTTGTATTGCCATCGGCCGCTGTGCCTGCCAGGGCCTACTCTCCTGCTTCGCAACCGTTTCCAGACCAGAAGGCCAATGGCTCCTGCTCTTCTTCCTGGGCAGCGTGCTGCACCTTCCATAGACATGCTCCTGGGGAGCGCAGTTAAAGACGTGTCCCTTTCCTTAAGGCTCTTTCCACAGGCGCAAACGCGCTTCTCTCTCAGGCAGAGGGGTGCTAGGGCAAAGAGGATTTCGCTCCATGCGGGTGTCATCCACAATGCTGCGGAGACTAGCTCAGGCATTCAGCTGCAGCATCCCAACATCCGATGCTGATTTCCCAACGAATGCTGTGCTTTCCCAGAAGAGATGCTTGGGCAAAGAGGCTTTCGCTGTATGCGGGTTTCTCCACCCGCGAGACTGGGCTTAGGACAGCAGCAGAAGAGCCCGCAGAACCGATTCTGATTTCCCAGCGACTGCTATGCTTTCGCAGAGGTTTTCAGTTTGGCGTGAACCGAGCTTCGCTGCTGAATCCTCAGCAAGGCTTTGGTCATTTGCTCTGTCGCGGCAGGGAAGAAGAGCGGCTATCCTGCTTCCCGAGCGTTTCCCGACCCCAAGGCCAACGGCTCCTTCTCTTCTCTGGGGGCGGCGTGCTGCGACTTCCCCACACTTGGCTTGTCTCTCAGGCAGCGGGGATGTAGGGCAAAGAGTATTTCGCTCCATGCGGGTATCTTCCACCAAGCCGCGGAGACTAGCTCAGGCAAGCAGCAGCAGCATCCCCAAACCCAACTCAGATTTCCCAAGGAACGCTGTTTTTTCCCAGGGGAGATGCCCAGGAAAAGAGGCTTCCACGGTATGCGGGTTTCTCCCACCGCGAGTCCTGGATCACGCAAGCAGCAGCAGCCCGCAGAACATTTCTCAGCGAATGCTGTGCTTTCGCAGAGGCTTTGGCTTGGAGCTAACAGCACTTCGGTGCTGCTTCCTCAGCAAGGCTTCAGTCGCGTCAGGGAAGAAGAGCTGCGGGAGAGCTGGTGCCTCTTGGGCCTTGCTTTCCCGGGCTCCATGTTCGCATCCTGGGTTCACCCTGCCAGACCGAACTAAGCAGACACAGCCACAACCCTCCAGTAGCGTGCGTAGCCTAGGATGGCAATCTATGCACACTACCATCTCCCAGTGTAGGCAACGCTTGGCCTTTTACTCTGGCGCTCAGGCAGACTCCCGGACTAGGCCAGTGCTTTGCCCACAGGAAAAGAGAGGTGACAGGATCCCTGCACACCGCCCGTGCACTGAATAAGGACCTTTGGGGCACTGTCCAACGCCTTCCCCTTAAACCCCGTACCTCCTCCAAGCTTCCACATCCTGGAGGAAGACGGCATCTGACTCCCCGTTATTTCAGGGAGCTCTTTCTGCGAGTTCAGCGTAGGCACCTGGTGGCTAGCGCATGTCTGCCCCAGGGACAAGTGGCCAAGGAGCTGCTGTCTCCTTGGGCCCAGAGGCTCAGGACAGGCATGCTTTCTGCCCAGACTCCTTCCTAAGAGTGGAGCACGCGCCCTGCTCTACTCATCCCCTCCTGTCTCCTTAGCAACCAGGCTTCTGAATCTCTGCACTGGGAGCGGGTGACACTTGTATTGCTACCGGCCGCTGTGCCTGCCAGGGCCGGCTCTCTTACTTCGCAAACGTTTCCAGACCAGAAAGCCAACGGCTCCTGCTCTTCTCCCCGGGCAGCACGCTCCACAGGAGCAAGTGTGGCAAAGGCGCAGCACGCCACCCCCAGAGAAGAGAAGGAGTCATTTACCTTGGGGTCAGGAAACGCTCGGGAAGCAGGAGAGCGTGCCCTGGCAGGAACAGCAGGCCGGTGGCAAGACAAATGTCACCCGCTCCCTGTGCGAAGAGACGAAGCCTGGCTGCTAAGGAGACATGAGGGGACGACTAGGGCAGGGACGCGTGCTCCACTCTGAGGAAGGAGTCTGGGCAGAAGGCAGGCCTGTCCTGTGCGTCTGGTCCCAAGGGCACAGCATCTCCTTGGACAACTGTCCGTAGGGCAGACTTGGGCTTGCTACCAGGCACCTTACCCTAAACTCGCAGAAACAGCTCCCTCGAGAATGGGCAGTCAGATGCCATCTTCCTCCTTGTCGGTGGCTGGGGGTGTGCCGGGAAAGGAGTGGCAACAATCCCCGAATGCTCCCCATTTAGTAACGGGCGGTGTTCAGGGATCCTGTCGCCTCTCCTCTCCTGTGAGGAAGGCACTGACCTAGTCTGCGAATCCACCTGAGGTCCACTGCCAAAGGCCAAGCGTTGCTTACACCGGGAGAAGGTAGTGTGCATAGAGTCCCATCCTAGGCCATGCACGTTGCTGCAGGGTTGTGACTGTGTCTGCTTAGTTCGGCTTAGCAAGGTGAACCCCGGGCGAGAACTTGGAGCCCGGGAATGCAGGGCCCAAAAGGCACCAGCTCTCCCGGGGCTCTGTTTCCCTGCCACAACAGAGCGAACGACGAAAGCCTTGCTGAGGAAGCAGCAGCGAAGTGCATTTCGCGCCAAGCTGAAAAACTCTGGAACGCATAGCAGTCGCTGGGAAATCAGAATCGGTTCTGCGGGCTCTTCTGCTGCTTGCCTGTGCCCAGTCTCGCGGGTGGAACAACCCGCATACAGCGATCGCCTCTTTGCCCCGGCATCTGCTATGCGAAAGCACAGCATTCGTTGGGAAATCAGAATCGGATGTGTTTGATGCTGCAGCTGAATGCCTGAGCGAGTCTCCGCAGCATGGTGGAAGATACCCGCATGGAGCGAAATCTTCTTTGCCAGAGCGTCCCCTCTGCCTGAGATAGAAGCGACGTTGGGTCTGTGGAAAGAACCATAAGGAAAGGGACACGTCTTTCACTGCTCTCCCCAGGAGCATGAGTGTGGAAGGTGCAGCACGCTGCCCAGGGAGAAGTGCAGGAGCCGTTGGCATTCTGGTCTGGAAATGGGAAGCAGGAGAGCCAGCCCTGGCAGGCACAGCGGCCGGTGGCAATACAAGTGTCACCCGCTCTGTGTGCATTGAGAGGGAAACCTGGCTGCTACGGAGAGAGGAGGGGATGAGTAGGGCAGGGCGCGTGCTCCACTCTTAGGAAGGAGTCTGGGCAGAAAGCATGCCAGTCCTGAGCCTCTGGGACCAAGGAGACAGCAGCTCCTTGGCCACCTGTCCCTGGGGCAGACATGCGCTAGCCACCAGGCGCCTATGCTGAACTCGCAGAAAGAGCTTCCCGAAATAACGGGAAGTCAGATGAAGTCTTCCTCCAGGATGTGGAAGCTTGGAGGAGGCACGGGGTTTAAGGGGAAGGGGTGGAGACAGTCCCACAAAGCTCCCTATTCAGTATGCAGGGATCTTGTCACCTCTCCTTTCCTGTGGGAAAGCACTGGCCTAGTCTGCGAGTCCGCCTGAGCGCCAGAGTAAAAGGCCAAGCGATGCCTACACTGGGAAATGGTAGTTGTGCATAGGGTGCCATCCTAGGCTCCGCATGCTACTGCAGGGTTGTGGCTGTGTCTACTTATTTCGACCTGGCAGGGTGAACCCAGGACGCCAACACAGAGCCTGGGAAAGCAAGGCCCAAGAGGCACCAGCTCTTCCGCAGCTTTTCATCCCTGACGCGACTGAAGCCTTGCTGAGAGAGCAGCGGCGAATTCCTGTTCGCTCCAAGCCAAAGCATCTGCGAAAGCACAGCATTCGCTGAGAAATGTTCTGCGGGTTGCTGCTGATTGCCTGAGCCCAGTCACGCGGTGGGAGAAACACGCATACAGCGAAAGCCTCTTTGCCTTCTCATCTGCCCTGGGAAAGCACAGCATTCGTTGGGAAATCTGAGTTGGGTTTGGGGATGCGGTGGAAGATACCCGCATGGAGCGAAATACTCTTTGCCCTAGCATACCTTCTGCCTGAGAGAGAAACGTGGTTGCAAACGTCCGTCACCGCTCTCCCCAGGAGCAAGTGTGTGGAAGGCACAGCACGCCACCACCGGAGAAGAGAAAGAGCCGTTGGCCTTGGGGTCGGGAAACGCTCGGGTAGCAGGATAGCCTGCCGTGGCACGAACAGCAAACCGGTGGCAAGGCAAGTGTCCCAGGCTCCCTGTGCGGAGAGGTGGAAGCCCCTGCCATGTTGACATGAGGGGACGACTAGGGCAGGGGTGCGTACTACCCTCTGAGGAAGCAGTCTGCGCAGAAGGCAGGCCTTTCCGGTGCCTTTGGTCCCAAGGGCACAGCATCTCCTTGGTCACCTGTCCAAGGCCAGACTTGGAGAGGTGACAGGAACACTGCACACCGCCCGTGCACTGAATAGGGACCTTTGGGGCACTGTCCAACCCCTTCCCCTTAAACGCCGTGCCTCCTCCAAGCTTCCACATCCTGGAGGAAGATGGCATCGCACTCCCCGTTATTTCAGGGAGCTGTTTCTGAGAGTTCAGCGTAGGCACCTGGTGGCTAGCGCATGTCTGCCCCAGGGACAGGTGGCCAAGGAGCTCCTCTCTCCTTGCGCCCAGAGGCTCAGGACAGGCATGCTTTCTGCCCAGACTCCTTCCTAAGCGTTGAGCACGCGCTCTGCCCTACTCATTCCCTCCTCTCTCCGTAGCAGCCAGGCTTCCATCTCTCTGTACAGGGAGCGGGTGACACTTGTATTGCCACCGGCCGCTGTGCCTGCCAGGGCCGGCTCTCCTGCTTCGCAACCGTTTCCAGACCAGAAGGCCAATGGCTCCTGCTCTTCTTCCTGGGCAGCGTGCTGCACCTTCCATAGACATGCTCCTGGGGAGCGCAGTTAAAGACGTGTCCCTTTCCTTAAGGCTCTTTCCACAGGCGCAAACGCGCTTCTCTCTCAGGCAGAGGGGTGCTAGGGCAAAGAGGATTTCGCTCCATGCGGGTGTCATCCACAATGCTGCGGAGACTAGCTCAGGCATTCAGCTGCAGCATCCCAACATCCGATGCTGATTTCCCAACGAATGCTGTGCTTTCCCAGAAGAGATGCTTGGGCAAAGAGGCTTTCGCTGTATGCGGGTTTCTCCACCCGCGAGACTGGGCTTAGGACAGCAGCAGAAGAGCCCGCAGAACCGATTCTGATTTCCCAGCGACTGCTATGCTTTCGCAGAGGTTTTCAGTTTGGCGTGAACCGAGCTTCGCTGCTGCATCCTCAGCAAGGCTTTGGTCATTTGCTCTGTCGCGGCAGGGAAGAAGAGCGGCTATCCTGCTTCCCGAGCGTTTCCCGACCCCAAGGCCAACGGCTCCTTCTCTTCTCTGGGGGCGGCGTGCTGCGACTTCCCCACACTTGGCTTGTCTCTCAGGCAGCGGGGATGTAGGGCAAAGAGTATTTCGCTCCATGCGGGTATCTTCCACCAAGCCGCGGAGACTAGCTCAGGCAAGCAGCAGCAGCATCCCCAAACCCAACTCAGATTTCCCAAGGAACGCTGTGCTTTCCCAGGGGAGATGCCCAGGAAAAGAGGCTTCCACGGTATGCGGGTTTCTCCCACCGCGAGTCTGGGATCACGCAAGCAGCAGCCCGCAGAACATTTCTCAGCGAATGCTGTGCTTTCGCAGAGGCTTTGGCTTGGAGCTAACAGCACTTCGGTGCTGCTTCCTCAGCAAGGCTTCAGTCGCGTCAGGGAAGAAGAGCTGCGGGAGAGCTGGTGCCTCTTGGGCCTTGCTTTCCCGGGCTCCATGTTCGCATCCTGGGTTCACCCTGCCAGACCGAACTAAGCAGACACAGCCACAACCCTCCAGTAGCGTGCGTAGCCTAGGATGGCAATCTATGCACACTACCATTCCCAGTGTAGGCAACGCTTGGCCTTTTACTCTGGCGCTCAGGCAGACTCCCGGACTAGGCCAGTGCTTTGCCCACAGGAAAAGAGAGGTGACAGGATCCCTGCACACCGCCCGTGCACTGAATAAGGACCTTTGGGGCACTGTCCAACGCCTTCCCCTTAAACCCCGTACCTCCTCCAAGCTTCCACATCCTGGAGGAAGACGGCATCTGACTCCCCGTTATTTCAGGGAGCTCTTTCTGCGAGTTCAGCGTAGGCACCTGGTGGCTAGCGCATGTCTGCCCCAGGGACAAGTGGCCAAGGAGCTGCTGTCTCCTTGGGCCCAGAGGCTCAGGACAGGCATGCTTTCTGCCCAGACTCCTTACTAAGAGTGGAGCACGCGCCCTGCTCTACTCATCCCCTCCTGTCTCCTTAGCAACCAGGCTTCTGAATCTCTGCACTGGGAGCGGGTGACACTTGTATTGCTACCGGCCGCTGTGCCTGCCAGGGCCGGCTCTCTTACTTCGCAAACGTTTCCAGACCAGAAAGCCAACGGCTCCTGCTCTTCTCCCCGGGCAGCACGCTCCCCAGGAGCAAGTGTGGCAAAGGCGCAGCACGCCACCCCCAGAGAAGAGAAGGAGTCATTTACCTTGGGGTCAGGAAACGCTCGGGAAGCAGGAGAGCGTGCCCTGGCAGGAACAGCAGGCCGGTGGCAAGACAAATGTCACCCGCTCCCTGTGCGAAGAGACGAAGCCTGGCTGCTAAGGAGACATGAGGGGACGACTAGGGCAGGGACGCGTGCTCCACTCTGAGGAAGGAGTCTGGGCAGAAGGCAGGCCTGTCCTGTGCGTCTGGTCCCAAGGGCACAGCATCTCCTTGGACAACTGTCCGTAGGGCAGACTTGGGCTTGCTACCAGGCACCTTACCCTAAACTCGCAGAAACAGCTCCCTCGAGAATGGGCAGTCAGATGCCATCTTCCTCCTTGTCGGTGGCTGGGGGTGTGCCGGGAAAGGAGTGGCAACAATCCCCGAATGCTCCCCATTTAGTAACGGGCGGTGTTCAGGGATCCTGTCGCCTCTCCTCTCCTGTGAGGAAGGCACTGACCTAGTCTGCGAATCCACCTGAGGTCCACTGCCAAAGGCCAAGCGTTGCTTACACCGGGAGAAGGTAGTGTGCATAGAGTCCCATCCTAGGCCATGCACGTTGCTGCAGGGTTGTGACTGTGTCTGCTTAGTTCGGCTTAGCAAGGTGAACCCCGGGCGAGAACTTGGAGCCCGGGAAAGCAGGGCCCAAAAGGCACCAGCTCTCCCGGGGCTCTGTTTCCCTGCCACAACAGAGCGAACGACGAAAGCCTTGCTGAGGAAGCAGCAGCGAAGTGCATTTCGCGCCAAGCTGAAAAACTCTGGAACGCATAGCAGTCGCTGGGAAATCAGAATCGGTTCTGCGGGCTCTTCTGCTGCTTGCCTGTGCCCAGTCTCGCGGGTGGAACAACCCGCATACAGCGATCGCCTCTTTGCCCCGGCATCTGCTATGCGAAAGCACAGCATTCGTTGGGAAATCAGAATCGGATGTGTGTGATGCTGCAGCTGAATGCCTGAGCGAGTCTCCGCAGCATGGTGGAAGATACCCGCATGGAGCGAAATCTTCTTTGCCAGAGCGTCCCCTCTGCCTGAGATAGAAGCGACGTTGGGTCTGTGGAAAGAACCATAAGGAAAGGGACACGTCTTTCACTGCTCTCCCCAGGAGCATGAGTGTGGAAGGTGCAGCACGCTGCCCAGGGAGAAGTGCAGGAGCCGTTGGCATTCTGGTCTGGAAATGGGAAGCAGGAGAGCCAGCCCTGGCAGGCACAGCGGCCGGTGGCAATACAAGTGTCACCCGCTCTGTGTGCATTGAGAGGGAAACCTGGCTGCTACGGAGAGAGGAGGGGATGAGTAGGGCAGGGCGCGTGCTCCACTCTTAGGAAGGAGTCTGGGCAGAAAGCATGCCAGTCCTGAGCCTCTGGGACCAAGGAGACAGCAGCTCCTTGGCCACCTGTCCCTGGGGCAGACATGCGCTAGCCACCAGGCGCCTATGCTGAACTCGCAGAAAGAGCTTCCCGAAATAACGGGAAGTCAGATGAAGTCTTCCTCCAGGATGTGGAAGCTTGGAGGAGGCACGGGGTTTAAGGGGAAGGGGTGGAGACAGTCCCACAAAGCTCCCTATTCAGTATGCAGGGATCTTGTCACCTCTCCTTTCCTGTGGGAAAGCACTGGCCTAGTCTGCGAGTCCGCCTGAGCGCCAGAGTAAAAGGCCAAGCGATGCCTACACTGGGAAATGGTAGTTGTGCATAGGGTGCCATCCTAGGCTCCGCATGCTACTGCAGGGTTGTGGCTGTGTCTACTTATTTCGACCTGGCAGGGTGAACCCAGGACGCCAACACAGAGCCTGGGAAAGCAAGGCCCAAGAGGCACCAGCTCTTCCGCAGCTTTTCATCCCTGACGCGACTGAAGCCTTGCTGAGAGAGCAGCGGCGAATTCCTGTTCGCTCCAAGCCAAAGCATCTGCGAAAGCACAGCATTCGCTGAGAAATGTTCTGCGGGTTGCTGCTGATTGCCTGAGCCCAGTCACGCGGTGGGAGAAACACGCATACAGCGAAAGCCTCTTTGCCTTCTCATCTGCCCTGGGAAAGCACAGCATTCGTTGGGAAATCTGAGTTGGGTTTGGGGATGCGGTGGAAGATACCCGCATGGAGCGAAATACTCTTTGCCCTAGCATACCTTCTGCCTGAGAGAGAAACGTGGTTGCAAACGTCCGTCACCGCTCTCCCCAGGAGCAAGTGTGTGGAAGGCACAGCACGCCACCACCGGAGAAGAGAAAGAGCCGTTGGCCTTGGGGTCGGGAAACGCTCGGGTAGCAGGATAGCCTGCCGTGGCACGAACAGCAAACCGGTGGCAAGGCAAGTGTCCCAGGCTCCCTGTGCGGAGAGGTGGAAGCCCCTGCCATGTTGACATGAGGGGACGACTAGGGCAGGGGTGCGTACTACCCTCTGAGGAAGCAGTCTGCGCAGAAGGCAGGCCTTTCCGGTGCCTTTGGTCCCAAGGGCACAGCATCTCCTTGGTCACCTGTCCAAGGCCAGACTTGGAGAGGTGACAGGAACACTGCACACCGCCCGTGCACTGAATAGGGACCTTTGGGGCACTGTCCAACCCCTTCCCCTTAAACGCCGTGCCTCCTCCAAGCTTCCACATCCTGGAGGAAGATGGCATCGCACTCCCCGTTATTTCAGGGAGCTGTTTCTGAGAGTTCAGCGTAGGCACCTGGTGGCTAGCGCATGTCTGCCCCAGGGACAGGTGGCCAAGGAGCTCCTCTCTCCTTGCGCCCAGAGGCTCAGGACAGGCATGCTTTCTGCCCAGACTCCTTCCTAAGCGTTGAGCACGCGCTCTGCCCTACTCATTCCCTCCTCTCTCCGTAGCAGCCAGGCTTCCATCTCTCTGTACAGGGAGCGGGTGACACTTGTATTGCCACCGGCCGCTGTGCCTGCCAGGGCCGGCTCTCCTGCTTCGCAACCGTTTCCAGACCAGAAGGCCAATGGCTCCTGCTCTTCTTCCTGGGCAGCGTGCTGCACCTTCCATAGACATGCTCCTGGGGAGCGCAGTTAAAGACGTGTCCCTTTCCTTAAGGCTCTTTCCACAGGCGCAAACGCGCTTCTCTCTCAGGCAGAGGGGTGCTAGGGCAAAGAGGATTTCGCTCCATGCGGGTGTCATCCACAATGCTGCGGAGACTAGCTCAGGCATTCAGCTGCAGCATCCCAACATCCGATGCTGATTTCCCAACGAATGCTGTGCTTTCCCAGAAGAGATGCTTGGGCAAAGAGGCTTTCGCTGTATGCGGGTTTCTCCACCCGCGAGACTGGGCTTAGGACAGCAGCAGAAGAGCCCGCAGAACCGATTCTGATTTCCCAGCGACTGCTATGCTTTCGCAGAGGTTTTCAGTTTGGCGTGAACCGAGCTTCGCTGCTGCATCCTCAGCAAGGCTTTGGTCATTTGCTCTGTCGCGGCAGGGAAGAAGAGCGGCTATCCTGCTTCCCGAGCGTTTCCCGACCCCAAGGCCAACGGCTCCTTCTCTTCTCTGGGGGCGGCGTGCTGCGACTTCCCCACACTTGGCTTGTCTCTCAGGCAGCGGGGATGTAGGGCAAAGAGTATTTCGCTCCATGCGGGTATCTTCCACCAAGCCGCGGAGACTAGCTCAGGCAAGCAGCAGCAGCATCCCCAAACCCAACTCAGATTTCCCAAGGAACGCTGTGCTTTCCCAGGGGAGATGCCCAGGAAAAGAGGCTTCCACGGTATGCGGGTTTCTCCCACCGCGAGTCTGGGATCACGCAAGCAGCAGCCCGCAGAACATTTCTCAGCGAATGCTGTGCTTTCGCAGAGGCTTTGGCTTGGAGCTAACAGCACTTCGGTGCTGCTTCCTCAGCAAGGCTTCAGTCGCGTCAGGGAAGAAGAGCTGCGGGAGAGCTGGTGCCTCTTGGGCCTTGCTTTCCCGGGCTCCATGTTCGCATCCTGGGTTCACCCTGCCAGACCGAACTAAGCAGACACAGCCACAACCCTCCAGTAGCGTGCGTAGCCTAGGATGGCAATCTATGCACACTACCATCTCCCAGTGTAGGCAACGCTTGGCCTTTTACTCTGGCGCTCAGGCAGACTCCCGGACTAGGCCAGTGCTTTGCCCACAGGAAAAGAGAGGTGACAGGATCCCTGCACACCGCCCGTGCACTGAATAAGGACCTTTGGGGCACTGTCCAACGCCTTCCCCTTAAACCCCGTACCTCCTCCAAGCTTCCACATCCTGGAGGAAGACGGCATCTGACTCCCCGTTATTTCAGGGAGCTCTTTCTGCGAGTTCAGCGTAGGCACCTGGTGGCTAGCGCATGTCTGCCCCAGGGACAAGTGGCCAAGGAGCTGCTGTCTCCTTGGGCCCAGAGGCTCAGGACAGGCATGCTTTCTGCCCAGACTCCTTACTAAGAGTGGAGCACGCGCCCTGCTCTACTCATCCCCTCCTGTCTCCTTAGCAACCAGGCTTCTGAATCTCTGCACTGGGAGCGGGTGACACTTGTATTGCTACCGGCCGCTGTGCCTGCCAGGGCCGGCTCTCTTACTTCGCAAACGTTTCCAGACCAGAAAGCCAACGGCTCCTGCTCTTCTCCCCGGGCAGCACGCTCCCCAGGAGCAAGTGTGGCAAAGGCGCAGCACGCCACCCCCAGAGAAGAGAAGGAGTCATTTACCTTGGGGTCAGGAAACGCTCGGGAAGCAGGAGAGCGTGCCCTGGCAGGAACAGCAGGCCGGTGGCAAGACAAATGTCACCCGCTCCCTGTGCGAAGAGACGAAGCCTGGCTGCTAAGGAGACATGAGGGGACGACTAGGGCAGGGACGCGTGCTCCACTCTGAGGAAGGAGTCTGGGCAGAAGGCAGGCCTGTCCTGTGCGTCTGGTCCCAAGGGCACAGCATCTCCTTGGACAACTGTCCGTAGGGCAGACTTGGGCTTGCTACCAGGCACCTTACCCTAAACTCGCAGAAACAGCTCCCTCGAGAATGGGCAGTCAGATGCCATCTTCCTCCTTGTCGGTGGCTGGGGGTGTGCCGGGAAAGGAGTGGCAACAATCCCCGAATGCTCCCCATTTAGTAACGGGCGGTGTTCAGGGATCCTGTCGCCTCTCCTCTCCTGTGAGGAAGGCACTGACCTAGTCTGCGAATCCACCTGAGGTCCACTGCCAAAGGCCAAGCGTTGCTTACACCGGGAGAAGGTAGTGTGCATAGAGTCCCATCCTAGGCCATGCACGTTGCTGCAGGGTTGTGACTGTGTCTGCTTAGTTCGGCTTAGCAAGGTGAACCCCGGGCGAGAACTTGGAGCCCGGGAAAGCAGGGCCCAAAAGGCACCAGCTCTCCCGGGGCTCTGTTTCCCTGCCACAACAGAGCGAACGACGAAAGCCTTGCTGAGGAAGCAGCAGCGAAGTGCATTTCGCGCCAAGCTGAAAAACTCTGGAACGCATAGCAGTCGCTGGGAAATCAGAATCGGTTCTGCGGGCTCTTCTGCTGCTTGCCTGTGCCCAGTCTCGCGGGTGGAACAACCCGCATACAGCGATCGCCTCTTTGCCCCGGCATCTGCTATGCGAAAGCACAGCATTCGTTGGGAAATCAGAATCGGATGTGTGTGATGCTGCAGCTGAATGCCTGAGCGAGTCTCCGCAGCATGGTGGAAGATACCCGCATGGAGCGAAATCTTCTTTGCCAGAGCGTCCCCTCTGCCTGAGATAGAAGCGACGTTGGGTCTGTGGAAAGAACCATAAGGAAAGGGACACGTCTTTCACTGCTCTCCCCAGGAGCATGAGTGTGGAAGGTGCAGCACGCTGCCCAGGGAGAAGTGCAGGAGCCGTTGGCATTCTGGTCTGGAAATGGGAAGCAGGAGAGCCAGCCCTGGCAGGCACAGCGGCCGGTGGCAATACAAGTGTCACCCGCTCTGTGTGCATTGAGAGGGAAACCTGGCAGCTACGGAGAGAGGAGGGGATGAGTAGGGCAGGGCGCGTGCTCCACTCTTAGGAAGGAGTCTGGGCAGAAAGCATGCCAGTCCTGAGCCTCTGGGACCAAGGAGACAGCAGCTCCTTGGCCACCTGTCCCTGGGGCAGACATGCGCTAGCCACCAGGCGCCTATGCTGAACTCGCAGAAAGAGCTTCCCGAAATAACGGGAAGTCAGATGAAGTCTTCCTCCAGGATGTGGAAGCTTGGAGGAGGCACGGGGTTTAAGGGGAAGGGGTGGAGACAGTCCCACAAAGCTCCCTATTCAGTATGCAGGGATCTTGTCACCTCTCCTTTCCTGTGGGAAAGCACTGGCCTAGTCTGCGAGTCCGCCTGAGCGCCAGAGTAAAAGGCCAAGCGATGCCTACACTGGGAAATGGTAGTTGTGCATAGGGTGCCATCCTAGGCTCCGCATGCTACTGCAGGGTTGTGGCTGTGTCTACTTATTTCGACCTGGCAGGGTGAACCCAGGACGCCAACACAGAGCCTGGGAAAGCAAGGCCCAAGAGGCACCAGCTCTTCCGCAGCTTTTCATCCCTGACGCGACTGAAGCCTTGCTGAGAGAGCAGCGGCGAATTCCTGTTCGCTCCAAGCCAAAGCATCTGCGAAAGCACAGCATTCGCTGAGAAATGTTCTGCGGGTTGCTGCTGATTGCCTGAGCCCAGTCACGCGGTGGGAGAAACACGCATACAGCGAAAGCCTCTTTGCCTTCTCATCTGCCCTGGGAAAGCACAGCATTCGTTGGGAAATCTGAGTTGGGTTTGGGGATGCGGTGGAAGATACCCGCATGGAGCGAAATACTCTTTGCCCTAGCATCCCTTCTGCCTGAGAGAGAAACGTGGTTGCAAACGTCCGTCACCGCTCTCCCCAGGAGCAAGTGTGTGGAAGGCACAGCACGCCACCACCGGAGAAGAGAAAGAGCCGTTGGCCTTGGGGTCGGGAAACGCTCGGGTAGCAGGATAGCCTGCCGTGGCACGAACAGCAGGCCGGTGGCAAGGCAAGTGTCCCAGGCTCCCTGTGCGGAGAGGTGGAAGCCCCTGCCATGTTGACATGAGGGGACGACTAGGGCAGGGGTGCGTACTACCCTCTGAGGAAGCAGTCTGCGCAGAAGGCAGGCCTTTCCGGTGCCTTTGGTCCCAAGGGCACAGCATCTCCTTGGTCACCTGTCCAAGGCCAGACTTGGAGAGGTGACAGGAACACTGCACACCGCCCGTGCACTGAATAGGGACCTTTGGGGCACTGTCCAACCCCTTCCCCTTAAACGCCGTGCCTCCTCCAAGCTTCCACATCCTGGAGGAAGATGGCATCGCACTCCCCGTTATTTCAGGGAGCTGTTTCTGAGAGTTCAGCGTAGGCACCTGGTGGCTAGCGCATGTCTGCCCCAGGGACAGGTGGCCAAGGAGCTCCTCTCTCCTTGCGCCCAGAGGCTCAGGACAGGCATGCTTTCTGCCCAGACTCCTTCCTAAGCGTTGAGCACGCGCTCTGCCCTACTCATTCCCTCCTCTCTCCGTAGCAGCCAGGCTTCCATCTCTCTGTACAGGGAGCAGGTGACACTTGTATTGCCATCGGCCGCTGTGCCTGCCAGGGCCTACTCTCCTGCTTCGCAACCGTTTCCAGACCAGAAGGCCAATGGCTCCTGCTCTTCTTCCTGGGCAGCGTGCTGCACCTTCCATAGACATGCTCCTGGGGAGCGCAGTTAAAGACGTGTCCCTTTCCTTAAGGCTCTTTCCACAGGCGCAAACGCGCTTCTCTCTCAGGCAGAGGGGTGCTAGGGCAAAGAGGATTTCGCTCCATGCGGGTGTCATCCACAATGCTGCGGAGACTAGCTCAGGCATTCAGCTGCAGCATCCCAACATCCGATGCTGATTTCCCAACGAATGCTGTGCTTTCCCAGAAGAGATGCTTGGGCAAAGAGGCTTTCGCTGTATGCGGGTTTCTCCACCCGCGAGACTGGGCTTAGGACAGCAGCAGAAGAGCCCGCAGAACCGATTCTGATTTCCCAGCGACTGCTATGCTTTCGCAGAGGTTTTCAGTTTGGCGTGAACCGAGCTTCGCTGCTGCATCCTCAGCAAGGCTTTGGTCATTTGCTCTGTCGCGGCAGGGAAGAAGAGCGGCTATCCTGCTTCCCGAGCGTTTCCCGACCCCAAGGCCAACGGCTCCTTCTCTTCTCTGGGGGCGGCGTGCTGCGACTTCCCCACACTTGGCTTGTCTCTCAGGCAGCGGGGATGTAGGGCAAAGAGTATTTCGCTCCATGCGGGTATCTTCCACCAAGCCGCGGAGACTAGCTCAGGCAAGCAGCAGCAGCATCCCCAAACCCAACTCAGATTTCCCAAGGAACGCTGTGCTTTCCCAGGGGAGATGCCCAGGAAAAGAGGCTTCCACGGTATGCGGGTTTCTCCCACCGCGAGTCTGGGATCACGCAAGCAGCAGCCCGCAGAACATTTCTCAGCGAATGCTGTGCTTTCGCAGAGGCTTTGGCTTGGAGCTAACAGCACTTCGGTGCTGCTTCCTCAGCAAGGCTTCAGTCGCGTCAGGGAAGAAGAGCTGCGGGAGAGCTGGTGCCTCTTGGGCCTTGCTTTCCCGGGCTCCATGTTCGCATCCTGGGTTCACCCTGCCAGACCGAACTAAGCAGACACAGCCACAACCCTCCAGTAGCGTGCGTAGCCTAGGATGGCAATCTATGCACACTACCATCTCCCAGTGTAGGCAACGCTTGGCCTTTTACTCTGGCGCTCAGGCAGACTCCCGGACTAGGCCAGTGCTTTGCCCACAGGAAAAGAGAGGTGACAGGATCCCTGCACACCGCCCGTGCACTGAATAAGGACCTTTGGGGCACTGTCCAACGCCTTCCCCTTAAACCCCGTACCTCCTCCAAGCTTCCACATCCTGGAGGAAGACGGCATCTGACTCCCCGTTATTTCAGGGAGCTCTTTCTGCGAGTTCAGCGTAGGCACCTGGTGGCTAGCGCATGTCTGCCCCAGGGACAAGTGGCCAAGGAGCTGCTGTCTCCTTGGGCCCAGAGGCTCAGGACAGGCATGCTTTCTGCCCAGACTCCTTCCTAAGAGTGGAGCACGCGCCCTGCTCTACTCATCCCCTCCTGTCTCCTTAGCAACCAGGCTTCTGAATCTCTGCACTGGGAGCGGGTGACACTTGTATTGCTACCGGCCGCTGTGCCTGCCAGGGCCGGCTCTCTTACTTCGCAAACGTTTCCAGACCAGAAAGCCAACGGCTCCTGCTCTTCTCCCCGGGCAGCACGCTCCCCAGGAGCAAGTGTGGCAAAGGCGCAGCACGCCACCCCCAGAGAAGAGAAGGAGTCATTTACCTTGGGGTCAGGAAACGCTCGGGAAGCAGGAGAGCGTGCCCTGGCAGGAACAGCAGGCCGGTGGCAAGACAAATGTCACCCGCTCCCTGTGCGAAGAGACGAAGCCTGGCTGCTAAGGAGACATGAGGGGACGACTAGGGCAGGGACGCGTGCTCCACTCTGAGGAAGGAGTCTGGGCAGAAGGCAGGCCTGTCCTGTGCGTCTGGTCCCAAGGGCACAGCATCTCCTTGGACAACTGTCCGTAGGGCAGACTTGGGCTTGCTACCAGGCACCTTACCCTAAACTCGCAGAAACAGCTCCCTCGAGAATGGGCAGTCAGATGCCATCTTCCTCCTTGTCGGTGGCTGGGGGTGTGCCGGGAAAGGAGTGGCAACAATCCCCGAATGCTCCCCATTTAGTAACGGGCGGTGTTCAGGGATCCTGTCGCCTCTCCTCTCCTGTGAGGAAGGCACTGACCTAGTCTGCGAATCCACCTGAGGTCCACTGCCAAAGGCCAAGCGTTGCTTACACCGGGAGAAGGTAGTGTGCATAGAGTCCCATCCTAGGCCATGCACGTTGCTGCAGGGTTGTGACTGTGTCTGCTTAGTTCGGCTTAGCAAGGTGAACCCCGGGCGAGAACTTGGAGCCCGGGAAAGCAGGGCCCAAAAGGCACCAGCTCTCCCGGGGCTCTGTTTCCCTGCCACAACAGAGCGAACGACGAAAGCCTTGCTGAGGAAGCAGCAGCGAAGTGCATTTCGCGCCAAGCTGAAAAACTCTGGAACGCATAGCAGTCGCTGGGAAATCAGAATCGGTTCTGCGGGCTCTTCTGCTGCTTGCCTGTGCCCAGTCTCGCGGGTGGAACAACCCGCATACAGCGATCGCCTCTTTGCCCCGGCATCTGCTATGCGAAAGCACAGCATTCGTTGGGAAATCAGAATCGGATGTGTGTGATGCTGCAGCTGAATGCCTGAGCGAGTCTCCGCAGCATGGTGGAAGATACCCGCATGGAGCGAAATCTTCTTTGCCAGAGCGTCCCCTCTGCCTGAGATAGAAGCGACGTTGGGTCTGTGGAAAGAACCATAAGGAAAGGGACACGTCTTTCACTGCTCTCCCCAGGAGCATGAGTGTGGAAGGTGCAGCACGCTGCCCAGGGAGAAGTGCAGGAGCCGTTGGCATTCTGGTCTGGAAATGGGAAGCAGGAGAGCCAGCCCTGGCAGGCACAGCGGCCGGTGGCAATACAAGTGTCACCCGCTCTGTGTGCATTGAGAGGGAAACCTGGCAGCTACGGAGAGAGGAGGGGATGAGTAGGGCAGGGCGCGTGCTCCACTCTTAGGAAGGAGTCTGGGCAGAAAGCATGCCAGTCCTGAGCCTCTGGGACCAAGGAGACAGCAGCTCCTTGGCCACCTGTCCCTGGGGCAGACATGCGCTAGCCACCAGGCGCCTATGCTGAACTCGCAGAAAGAGCTTCCCGAAATAACGGGAAGTCAGATGAAGTCTTCCTCCAGGATGTGGAAGCTTGGAGGAGGCACGGGGTTTAAGGGGAAGGGGTGGAGACAGTCCCACAAAGCTCCCTATTCAGTATGCAGGGATCTTGTCACCTCTCCTTTCCTGTGGGAAAGCACTGGCCTAGTCTGCGAGTCCGCCTGAGCGCCAGAGTAAAAGGCCAAGCGATGCCTACACTGGGAAATGGTAGTTGTGCATAGGGTGCCATCCTAGGCTCCGCATGCTACTGCAGGGTTGTGGCTGTGTCTACTTATTTCGACCTGGCAGGGTGAACCCAGGACGCCAACACAGAGCCTGGGAAAGCAAGGCCCAAGAGGCACCAGCTCTTCCGCAGCTTTTCATCCCTGACGCGACTGAAGCCTTGCTGAGAGAGCAGCGGCGAATTCCTGTTCGCTCCAAGCCAAAGCATCTGCGAAAGCACAGCATTCGCTGAGAAATGTTCTGCGGGTTGCTGCTGATTGCCTGAGCCCAGTCACGCGGTGGGAGAAACACGCATACAGCGAAAGCCTCTTTGCCTTCTCATCTGCCCTGGGAAAGCACAGCATTCGTTGGGAAATCTGAGTTGGGTTTGGGGATGCGGTGGAAGATACCCGCATGGAGCGAAATACTCTTTGCCCTAGCATCCCTTCTGCCTGAGAGAGAAACGTGGTTGCAAACGTCCGTCACCGCTCTCCCCAGGAGCAAGTGTGTGGAAGGCACAGCACGCCACCACCGGAGAAGAGAAAGAGCCGTTGGCCTTGGGGTCGGGAAACGCTCGGGTAGCAGGATAGCCTGCCGTGGCACGAACAGCAGGCCGGTGGCAAGGCAAGTGTCCCAGGCTCCCTGTGCGGAGAGGTGGAAGCCCCTGCCATGTTGACATGAGGGGACGACTAGGGCAGGGGTGCGTACTACCCTCTGAGGAAGCAGTCTGCGCAGAAGGCAGGCCTTTCCGGTGCCTTTGGTCCCAAGGGCACAGCATCTCCTTGGTCACCTGTCCAAGGCCAGACTTGGAGAGGTGACAGGAACACTGCACACCGCCCGTGCACTGAATAGGGACCTTTGGGGCACTGTCCAACCCCTTCCCCTTAAACGCCGTGCCTCCTCCAAGCTTCCACATCCTGGAGGAAGATGGCATCGCACTCCCCGTTATTTCAGGGAGCTGTTTCTGAGAGTTCAGCGTAGGCACCTGGTGGCTAGCGCATGTCTGCCCCAGGGACAGGTGGCCAAGGAGCTCCTCTCTCCTTGCGCCCAGAGGCTCAGGACAGGCATGCTTTCTGCCCAGACTCCTTCCTAAGCGTTGAGCACGCGCTCTGCCCTACTCATTCCCTCCTCTCTCCGTAGCAGCCAGGCTTCCATCTCTCTGTACAGGGAGCAGGTGACACTTGTATTGCCATCGGCCGCTGTGCCTGCCAGGGCCTACTCTCCTGCTTCGCAACCGTTTCCAGACCAGAAGGCCAATGGCTCCTGCTCTTCTTCCTGGGCAGCGTGCTGCACCTTCCATAGACATGCTCCTGGGGAGCGCAGTTAAAGACGTGTCCCTTTCCTTAAGGCTCTTTCCACAGGCGCAAACGCGCTTCTCTCTCAGGCAGAGGGGTGCTAGGGCAAAGAGGATTTCGCTCCATGCGGGTGTCATCCACAATGCTGCGGAGACTAGCTCAGGCATTCAGCTGCAGCATCCCAACATCCGATGCTGATTTCCCAACGAATGCTGTGCTTTCCCAGAAGAGATGCTTGGGCAAAGAGGCTTTCGCTGTATGCGGGTTTCTCCACCCGCGAGACTGGGCTTAGGACAGCAGCAGAAGAGCCCGCAGAACCGATTCTGATTTCCCAGCGACTGCTATGCTTTCGCAGAGGTTTTCAGTTTGGCGTGAACCGAGCTTCGCTGCTGCATCCTCAGCAAGGCTTTGGTCATTTGCTCTGTCGCGGCAGGGAAGAAGAGCGGCTATCCTGCTTCCCGAGCGTTTCCCGACCCCAAGGCCAACGGCTCCTTCTCTTCTCTGGGGGCGGCGTGCTGCGACTTCCCCACACTTGGCTTGTCTCTCAGGCAGCGGGGATGTAGGGCAAAGAGTATTTCGCTCCATGCGGGTATCTTCCACCAAGCCGCGGAGACTAGCTCAGGCAAGCAGCAGCAGCATCCCCAAACCCAACTCAGATTTCCCAAGGAACGCTGTGCTTTCCCAGGGGAGATGCCCAGGAAAAGAGGCTTCCACGCTATGCGGGTTTCTCCCACCGCGAGTCTGGGATCACGCAAGCAGCAGCCCGCAGAACATTTCTCAGCGAATGCTGTGCTTTCGCAGAGGCTTTGGCTTGGAGCTAACAGCACTTCGGTGCTGCTTCCTCAGCAAGGCTTCAGTCGCGTCAGGGAAGAAGAGCTGCGGGAGAGCTGGTGCCTCTTGGGCCTTGCTTTCCCGGGCTCCATGTTCGCATCCTGGGTTCACCCTGCCAGACCGAACTAAGCAGACACAGCCACAACCCTCCAGTAGCGTGCGTAGCCTAGGATGGCAATCTATGCACACTACCATCTCCCAGTGTAGGCAACGCTTGGCCTTTTACTCTGGCGCTCAGGCAGACTCCCGGACTAGGCCAGTGCTTTGCCCACAGGAAAAGAGAGGTGACAGGATCCCTGCACACCGCCCGTGCACTGAATAAGGACCTTTGGGGCACTGTCCAACGCCTTCCCCTTAAACCCCGTGCCTCCTCCAAGCTTTCACAATCTGGAGGAAGACGGCATCTGACTCCCCGTTATATCAGGGAGCTCTTTCTGCGAGTTCAGCGTAGGCACCTGGTGGCTAGCGCATGTCTGCCCCAGGGACAGGTGGCCAAGGAGCTGCTGTCTCCTTGGGCCCAGAGGCTCAGGACTGGCATGCTTTCTGCCCAGACTCCTTCCTACGAGTGGAGCACACGCCCTGCCCTACTCATCCCCTCCTCTCTCCGTAGCAGCCTGGTTTCCCTCTCAATGCACACAGAGCGGGTGACACTTGTATTGCCACCGGCCGCTGTGCCTGCCAGGGCTGGCTCTCCTGCTTCCCATTTCCAGACCAGAATGCCAACGGCTCCTGCACTTCTCCCTGGGCAGCGTGCTGCACCTTCCACACTCATGCTCCTGGGGAGAGCAGTGAAAGACGTGTCCCTTTCCTTATGGCTCTTTCCACAGACCCAACGTCGCTTCATTCTCAGGCAGAGGGGACGCTCTGGCAAAGAGGATTTCGCTCCATGCGGGTATCTTCCACCATGCTGCGGAGACTCGCTCAGGCATTCAGCTGCAGCATCACACACATCCGATTCTGATTTCCCAACGAATGCTTTGCTTTTGCATAGCAGTTGCCAGGGCAAAGAGGCGATCGCTGTATGCGGGTTCTTCCACCCGCGAGACTGGGCACAGGCAAGCAGCAGAAGAGCCCGCAGAACCGATTCTGATTTCCCAGCGACTGCTATGCTTTCCAGAGTTTTTCAGCTTGGCGCGAAATGCACTTCGCTGCTGCTTCCTCAGCAAGGCTTTCATCGTTCGCTCTGTTGTGGCAGGGAAACAGAGCCCCGGGAGAGCTGGTGCCTTTTGGGCCCTGCTTTCCCGGGCTCCAAGTTCTCGCCCGGGGTTCACCTTGCTAAGCCGAACTAAGCAGACACAGTCACAACCCTGCAGCAACGTGCATGGCCTAGGATGGGACTCTATGCACACTACCTTCTCCCGGTGTAAGCAACGCTTGGCCTTTGGCAGTGGACCTCAGGTGGATTCGCAGACTAGGTCAGTGCCTTCCTCACAGGAGAGGAGAGGCGACAGGATCCCTGAACACCGCCCGTTACTAAATGGGGAGCATTCGGGGATTGTTGCCACTCCTTTCCCGGCACACCCCCAGCCACCGACAAGGAGGAAGATGGCATCTGACTGCCCATTTCTCGAGGGAGCTGTTTCTGCGAGTTCAGGGTAAGGTGCCTGGTAGCAAGCCCAAGTCTGCCCTACGGACAGTTGTCCAAGGAGATGCTGTGCCCTTGGGACCAGACGCACAGGACAGGCCTGCCTTCTGCCCAGACTCCTTCCTCAGAGTGGAGCACGCGTCCCTGCCCTAGTCGTCCCCTCATGTCTCCTTAGCAGCCAGGCTTCGTCTCTTCGCACAGGGAGCGGGTGACATTTGTCTTGCCACCGGCCTGCTGTTCCTGCCAGGGCAGGCTCTCCTGCTTCCCGAGCGTTTCCTGACACCAAGGTAAATGACTCCTTCTCTTCTCTGGGGGTGGCGTGCTGCGCCTTTGCCACACTTGCTCCTGGGGAGCGTGCTGCCCGGGGAGAAGAGCAGGAGCCGTTGGCTTTCTGGTCTGGAAACGTTTGCGAAGTAAGAGAGACGGCCCTGGCAGGCACAGCGGCCGGTAGCAATACAAGTTTCACCCGCTCCCAGTGCAGAGATACAGAAGCCTGGTTGCTAAGGAGACAGGAGGGGATGAGTAGAGCAGGGCGCGTGCTCCACTCTTAGGAAGGAGTCTGGGCAGAAAGCATGCCTGTCCTGAGCCTCTGGGCCCAAGGAGAGAGCAGCTCCTTGGCCACCTGTCCCTGGGGCAGACATGCGCTAGCCACCAGGTGCCTACGCTGAACTCGCAGAAAGAGCTCCCTGAAATAACGGGGAGTCAGATGCCGTCTTCCTCCAGGATGTGGAAGCTTGGAGGAGGTACGGGGTTTAAGGGGAAGGCGTTGGACCGTGCCCCAAAGGTCCCTATTCAGTGCACGGGCGGTGTGCAGGGATCCTGTCACCTCTCTTTTCCTGTGGGCAAAGCACTGGCCTAGTCCGGGAGTCCGCCTGAGCGCCAGAGTAAAAGGCCAAGCGTTGCCTACACTGGGAGATGGTAGTGTGCATAGATTGCCGGACTCCCGGACTAGGCCAGTGCTTTGCCCACTTAGCTCCTTTTATTTTGAGTTGTATTTAAAGCAGCATGAGAGAAGATGAGGCTCTCAAACTTAAAAAAAAAAAAAGAAAAAAATTGAGTTTTGTTAGGATTTAAGATCTTGTCTGCTAGACAAAATGTTGGCTTTTTTAATTGTAAAAATTAACAAAAGAGAATAAGATAGAATTCTAATAATTTTTGTAGAAATTACAAATTTCCTCCAACCCAATTACATACAGACCCATTAAGTAAATTCATGCCAATGTCCCAAACCATGCTTTTCTAATAGTAATGCATCTGTGAAAACAGGGTCAACCCAAGGAATAAATAAATATTATTATCTTTTTCCGGTCTCTCCACAGTCACATCTGGGTATATTGGTAGCAAGCCAATTATCTCTCTTATAAGACATGATATCATTAGGAAGGGTATTCTGTCCATTTGGAACAACCGAAAATCATTGTAATTTTATCTTGGTGCAGTAACTTGAGATGGCACAGTGTAGTTTATGAATATATTTTATTTTTTTTTACTGGGAAGAAGAGATTATAGAGAAATTGGTTATCCAAGAGAGACTGACAGGTGTTGATAGTTGCCAGGTCAATATCCATCTACTTTTTCCTTTAATATCAGAAAGCACTGAGGGATTGACAACAAGGAAACTTAAAACAACATCAAATATTTTATTGTCTTTTTTCTAGTTATATTGTAAGCATATGACAAAGTATCAGTCGTACAAGCTATCATGCTCTTTTACCTCTATCTTTCTGCCAGAAATGTGGGCTTAACAGTGAGAACTCCAACAGCAATTTTTGCAACTGTGAATAAAAAGCCATGAAAACCTCTAAGATAGTTCACTTGACTTTCTGAAGACTCTGAACCAACACCAGAAAACACTCTCTGTAGTCTTCTTGTTAAATGAAAAAATATGGTTAAACCACTTTTGAAAGTCTACTACATACAGCAAAATGTAAATCTTAATCGAAATATGTCCTCTCAGCTGTGCTTAAGCAACTGAGTCCTGAGCTTTTCAGGTTTTCAGTCTGAAAGAGTACACCTCTGGTGCTCTGAAAGTGAAGAGAAAGGACACCCTGTTCTCCATATAAATTAAAGAAGTGAAATCTGTGCATTTAAGTGGGCCATATAAAATTTATCAAGCAATTACCTCCTAACTCCTTCCTATCCAAATTACCTGATATGCTCTCCCTACTCCTTCATTCCACGTTACTGCCTTTTCTAGGATTCTGTCTCACATCACAACATGTCTTCTGTTATTTCCTTCTTGCAAGCTAGTTTTTTTCTCCATCTAAAAATGTCAACAATCATTGTGTATTTCAATTCCCTCTTTCCTCAAATGCATTGATTCTTCTTATCTATTACTCTTTTCTCATACTCAGTGCCTTTGTCTTTATAGGGTTTGTACTTTGCTTTTCTCCATCCTTTACTGCCATTATATAATGAAATTTAATAACTTCTTAGAGAGATTTAAAAATTCCTACATAGCTACACGTGAACACAAAGTCACTGATTTTTAGCAAACCTATAAGATAGTCAGACATCCATTCAATTTCTTTTTTTAAGATTTTATTTTTTTATTTGACAGAGAGAGAGGACAAGCAGGCAGAGAGGCAGGCAGAGAGAAAGCCCTATTTGTGGCTCGATCCCAGGAACCTAGGATCATAACCTGAGCCCAAGACAGTGGCTTAACCCACTGAGGCGTCCCTCCATTCAATTTCTTTTTTTTTTAAATTTTTTATTTTTATAAACATATATTTTTATCCCCAGGGGTACAGGTCGGTGAATCACCAGGTTTACACACGTCACAGCATTCACCAAAGCACATACACTCCCCAATGTCCATAATCCCACCCCCTCCATTCAATTTTTAACTGATTCTCCAATGCATCCTGAGTTCTAACTTAGACCTAAGTTCTACTTCTCACACGTTGTTAAATGACCAAATTCTTTCAGTTCAGTATTTTGTAACATTTAAATATTAATCAATTGATGCTTTGTCTGTGTATTTCTATGAAAATAATTTGAATACTGTAGATTTATTGTTATATTTATAGATTTATAATCAAAGTTCCATCAGTTGAAGTTTTTGGAAATTTCAGATATAATGATTAACCTAAAATGATACTGCCTCAAATACCTCTGATATCAAGGCCCAACTCCTGATTATAGCCAAATCTGTGGTGGATAGTTCCATGGGAATTGCAGTTACTTCACACTGATAGCATCTCATGTTCTCTCTCTCATTTTAGAATGTGTCCAACACAACCCAAAAGTGTAGGAGAGTTAATGTCCTCTGAGGACAGCTCTCAGTGAAGTGGAAATAAGAACCATAGATAAAATTGTCAGTTTTCAGGTCTTCATGAGGACAACGTAAAGCAGTTTCTCAGGACCTTTCAGTAAAAGCAAGCCTTCATTTTCTATCCACAACAATTATATCAACAATGTACCTCTTTGACAAAGTTGCTTCTTCACTGTATCACTTTCCCATTCTTTTCTACCTTGGATAATCTCCCAGATAAACTAACAGTACTCAAATCCTTTGTCCTACTCTTTGCTCTCAGGATAAATGGAGCCAAAAGACTTAGATTAATATCAAGTTCTAAATGGGATCTTAGAGCTATTTCTGTCCAGATTTTCATAAACATAGGGACCTTTGAATTATCAGGCTATAAATAAGTTCTAAATGGAGGGGGCAAAAGCAAAAAGTAGAAATTTTTATGTTTGATTTTTAATCATGATTAATTGACTTTATTGATTATTAAAAATACTAACATTATAAAAGTGTGGATCTATGTAAAGCAATGTCATAATGTAAGAAATAAGTTGCATAGTCCTTTGGAGAATATTAAACCAAGTGTTCAGGTGCCATCTAATTTCTTGTTTAATCCAGAACTTTGGTGTGCATTATCTTGAGGATTAGGATTTTGAAGTCCAGACAGACTAACAGAAAACTGATCCAAATGTGTGTGTTCATATTTCTGGTTTTGTTGTAAAAATCAAAGTGTGATTGCTGGTTTAAAATGGTAAAAATAATAATGTTCATGGACTCTATTATAAATTTTCTAATTGTATGGGAAGAATCCAATAAACATAGAATTAATTGATTTGCAAATCCTCAAAGAGCTACAGGATCAGGTAGTGGTATGTTCTGATTCAACAGCATCATAATGCAGCATTTTATATGTGTGGCTAATGGATATTTTCATGAATGTTTGCTAGCTTGTCAGCCAATACAGAGAAATATTAGGTAGGGTAATTACTCACAGTTGTGTTTAATAAAATGAGAGAAAATTATCAAATGACACTAATAATAATAATCCTATAGCAGGCTAAATAATTCAATGATAATTACAAGTATTTTAATCTAGATTTCTTCCCTGATTATGACTCTTCTCTCCTTTATCATAATGGGAGCAGCAGATTGTCTGCAATGAATTGTGAAAACCCAGCAGTGACTTTGGCAGTGAAGGCCTCCCATCAATTTTGATAGGTTAAAATGATTCTGGTTGGTCTTGAGCAAATGTGTCAATTTGTTTTTCTGTGTGTGTCATAAAAGAAAGAAACAATAGTAAATTCTTGCTGTTGTTCCATGGAGCCAATAAAATCATACTGCCAACAAGAGGCTGTTGACACCGTAAGTGTAGTTAACTGTCTTGAAATACTAGGCCTCGAAATAAAATTCCAATATTTCACATAACCTCTCTCTTTTTTTAAAGAAAACAAAACAAAACAAAACAAAACAACTATACTGCTTACATTTAGGGCCCAGCTGTTGTGTAACTATTTTTGAACATGTCTACTGTAAGTGTATATATATATTTTTTTCTGTGCTATAAATTCATTTAGAGAAAAATTTGGATTGCAAATAATTTTGGGGGAGGCATAGTATTTGTGGATAGTCTTACAAGTAAAAAGGACTAAAAGAAAGAAGAAAAACATTTTTTATTACAGCATATTTACATCTGTCCAAAGTACTTATTTACTATAGTACTGACTAATGTATAATACTGTACACAAAGAAAGAAGTTAAATGAGTTATAATTCAGTCGAAGTATAGCTGGCCATTTTAAAACTTAACACTGAATCTTTCTGGTATGAAATGTGATATCTGGCAATCTGGTCCAGTTCATTACATCAGGTCATTTGTATGTTCTTAGTACCATTTTGATAGCATAGCACATTTTATAACCCAGACATTTTACAATGGAACTGATGCATGTATTTTTAAAAGTACAGACATACATGAAGCTATGAGAGCAGAAAAGATGAATGTCCGTAGTATCATTTAGACTCAACAAATAAAAGTGTCCAAGGCTCTGAGTGAGATTTATGAATATTGTGTAAGATTAGGCCAACATGTGGTTTTGATATAAATAATCTGTTCTTAAATTAGAATTACAGTCGTTGAGTACAGTGTTGAAAATGGCAGATAGATTTTAGCTATCTTTGCTCACTAGGGAAAATGAAAAAATGTTGAGTATGTTCAGATTTTCACTTAACTTCTGAACAATCTTACGTTTGAGAGAACCTTTCTGAAATAAGAATCCTTAAAGACATAACCTCTTTGGCACAAGTTTTCAAGAAACTTGTTTGATGTTGTAGATAATTATATGGCACACGTTCTGTTCTAGATGTTTCATGCCAATAATATGTAAACCATACCAAGGCTACATATACATATAGAGATGTTCTTCAGCTTACAAGAGGGCTATGTACAGAGACACACATAAAAAACTGAAAATGCATTTAATACCCCTAAACTATCAAATATCATAGCTTACCTTAAGCTTATTTAAACTTACATTTGCCTGCATTTAGGCAAAATCATCTTAAACAAAGCCTATTTTATAACAAAGTATCAAATATCACATGCAATTTATTAAATATTACACTAAAAAAAGAAGAATGGTTATATATAGAATGGTTGTAAGAATATCAGGTGTTCACCCCTGTAATCTTCTAGCTGACTGGGAGCTGTGGCTCACTGCCCCTGCCCAGCATCACAAGACGGCACCATACCACATGTCACTGGCCCTTTTTATAAAGACCCAAATTCAAAATTCAAAGTACAGTTTCTACTGAATCACTTTCACTTTCACATCATTGCCAAATATATCATAAGTTGAATCATTGTAAATCAGGAGCCATCTGATTTGAAAGTTAAATCTCTAAACAACATAGCATGACATATCAATGGCAAAAAATGGAGATGAAGGGGACAATTGCTTTGCGTCAGTACTCTGAGCAGTAACATACATGGCCTTACTCACCTAGCAGAACTCCAGAGCTAGCTGATGGCAAGGAATTTTACAAATGTTTGCTGAACAGCTTAAGCACTATTATTTTTAACTTAGTGTGCATATCTCTTTTCTAGAGATATGTTCATTTATTTTATTGATGTCTTACAAAACCAAATAATTTCCTCTTATTTAAGTGACAGGTAAATAGAATTCTTTTTAATTTAAATCAAATGGCTTTTTAGAGAAAATATACAAAAATTCTGAAACTTGTATTGCTTATGAATCTTTTATTGGAATCCTTATCAAGTTGTATTTTCCAAGTTTTTCCTAAATAATCTTCAATGAATTGAAAATATTTTTTGGATTTTATTCAAAGCTGTTAACACACAATTTCACTTTGTTAAATATAGTGCTAAACGGTCAACCAAAACTTTGTGTCTTTTTTTTTTTTTCACTACCACATCCTCCATCTACTGACTGGATTCTCTCCCCAACTAGCACATATATACCATTGTCTATCTTTAGGATAAGGAAGGGTCATCTTTTGTCTTTATTCTATTCCTCGTATGCTTCTGAACTTGTTGAATTTTAATAGAGTCACACCATAAGCATCACATATTTGAATCCCCTTTAAATAGTAAACAGTGCACAACCAGAGCATACCTTCAAAGCTATCAATATACTTACTCTGATATAGTACTGTTGTATTTTTGTAAATTAAAATAATGAAATTATAGAACAAGAGTTTCAGGTGGTAGGTGTTGTAAGTTTTACCGAAACTGACTTTTGTCAAACTCGTTATTGTCATCATATGTGTCAAGTAGTTTTCCAAGGCTTATTTTTAGAATATCATTGTATGATGAATATTTACACTGATATCTAGTATAAAAATCTTGCAATTTATTTTAGAAACATTAAGATATTGAAAATCAATCTATTTCTTTAATTCATTAAAGACATTTTTGGCTTGTTCCCAGTACTTTCTTACTGGTTAAAAAATGAATTTGAAGTAGTCTGAATTTCATTAATATATGGCACTTTATATTTGATGAATACAAAGACGATATTGTATATTAGCTATCTGAGAAGAATTCATTTTTTTAATTTTATTTATTTGTGAGTGAGAGAGAGCACAAGCAGGGGGAGCAGCAGAGTGAGGGAGACGCAAACTCCCAGCTAAGCAGGGAATCTGTGGCAGAACTGAGTCCCAGGACCCTAAGATCATGACCTGAGCTAAAGGCTCAAGCGTTTAACTGACTGAGCCACCCAGGTGTCCCAATCTGAGAAGAGTTCTGTATGTTATTCCTATTCATATGAAGTTTAAAGTCCAGGTAATTAACTTAATATTTTAGTGGCTATTACATAGATAGCACTATGTTCCAGGCAGAGAGTAAGAAAGAAATATTAAATCAACCATATTCTATGCATTCTAAATGAAAATAATTAATCAATCATAATAAATCCTTCTATTTATGGAATATCAACTTATAAGCTTTCCTCCATATGAACAATGCCAAATACCAGAATAAAGGGTCATCTAATACAAATAAAGGATAGAATTAAAGAATTCTGGTAAGCCATTTAATTTTGAAAAATGGTGCTATATTGTTGCTGAGTTGTGGTTTTCAGTTACATAATATCTGATAAGTGTAGAAGTAACGTGAGTGTTACGTGAGACGAGAAATGGTATATAATTAAGATATTTTTAAAAGTACAGATAAATACAAATTTGTAAACATAGCATTATGGAGGAATAAAAATAAATGATAGCTACACACTCTAAAGTGAATAAATCTTGGTAAGTTAATAGAGAAGTAAAACAAGGACAGTGCAAAAAGTATGGTACATTTTGATGAAGTTCAAACATATTCTCTGAAACCATAGATGGATTTAAAGATACTATTATGTATCAAATATTGTAAAAATTAAGCAAGGAAATAGCAAACATAAAATAACCAAAGCATACAAACTTGGGTAGATACAATAGGTGTAATCATGTTCTACTTCATAAAGAGATGAGTTAATAGATAAATAGAATTAACTAGGCTTTTTAGAAGTTAATAAAACTTTGCCTGTTATTTCTTAGTTATATAAAATATATGGTTTTCTAACAAAAACGCTTATCTTAAAAATATTTTTAAAAAATTTCAGGCTACTCATAAGGTTCTATTTACTTTTCCACTGAAGGAAAAGCTGGTTGTTGTAGTTGTAGTTGTTTATTTTAGTCTCCTCCTAGTTTTTATTATTATAATGTGGAATGAGGAATGTTAGATTGAAAAGTGAATTATTTTACAGACAAAAATCATTACTTGATTCACCTCCTAGTACAGCAGATGGAACTCCTGAAAACATGCCCTTTTGCCTTACAGAAGAGTAACAGTTATGCTTACTTCTGAAACATGCTTGGTGGTGGCCCTAAATAGTGACACCATAGTAAACATTTTGAATATTTGCAATTAATTTTTATAGTCATAGGGCTCCAAAAGGCACTGCTGGTATCTTAGCAGGTATTTCATAAAGCTAAAAGTTGCCTGACTGTTTAAAAATATTAACAAGGCACAAAACATGGCAGAAGTATTGTCCTCAGATATTATTTTTTTCCATATGCTCCTGATTCCAGACATGACAAGTTATTTTTAAAAAAAAATTTTATAAATGATTTTATTTATTTATTTGACAGAGATCACAAGTAGGCAGGGTCAGGCAGAGAGAGAGGAGGAAGCACGCTCCCTTCTGAGCTGAGGGCCCGATGTGGGACTGGATCCAAGGAACCTGGGATCCTGACTTGAGCCGAAGGCAGAGGCTTTAACCCACTGAGCCACCCAGGCGCCCCCATGACAAGATATTTTTTTTTAAGATTTTATTTATTTATTTGACAGAGAGAGATTACAAGTAGGCAGAGAGGCAGGCAGAGATAGAGAGGAGATAGCAGACTCCCCCATGAGCAGAGAGCCTGATGTGGGGCTCCCAGGACCCTGAGATCATGACCTGAGCTGAAGGCAGCGGCTTAACCCACTGAGCCACCCAGGCACCTGACAAGTATTTTTCATAGATATATATACAATGTATTTTCCAGTTATAAGAAAAATGGTTCTGCTATTTTTAAGCTTTTTAAAAAATTACATAATTTTTTAAAATTAAAATTTTATTTTTTAATGTTTTACTTTTCTTTCTTTTTTTAAAAGATTTTATTTATTTATTTGACAGACAGAGATCACAAGTAGGCAGAGAGGCAGGCAGAGGGAGAGAGAGAGAAGCAGGCTTCCTGCGGAGCAGCGAGCCCCATGCAGGGCTCGATCCCAGGACCCTGAGATCATGACTCGAGCCAAAGGCAGCAGCCCAAATAACTGAGCCACCCAGGTGCCCCTATTCCATTTTGTAAGAAGTTTACCATTTATAAAATGGTAATTTTCTCATTGTGTCTTCCCCTCTCATTGCTTTATTTAGAATAAAAAATTTCACAATAAACATAACGGATGCTTTCCTTTTGATGGTCCCTTTGTTGGTCATATTGTATATGAGCCATGACAATTAGTTTTACAAAATTTATTGATGTTTGTTGATATGTTTTATCATAACTAATTTTCCCTCCCTTATCTAGATTCCCCAGCTTTCAGACAGGTGGACACTTTAATAAACCATACCAAAGGTATGTACCAAGTACTTCTTAGACATTCTCTCAGATGCTTGAGGTCTCATTTTGCCTATGGATTTGCAATAGGTTCTGCCAGAGGCACCACTGTGACAACTGATGTCCATGGTCTATCTCCTGCTAAGCTCAAGAGGTCACTGGTTTCCAAGTTTATCTATGCAATTAATGCATTCCAGCAAGAGTTTTTTTTTAATATTAACAAACTTATTTAAAAGTTGATATGGAGAGGCAAAGACTCACAATAGTCAACATAGTGTTGAAGGAGAACAAAGACTGAGGACTGCCTTCAAAATTTACCATAACGATGGGGCGCCTGGGTGGCTCAGTGGGTTAAGCCTCTACCTTCGGCTCAGGTCATGATCCCAGGGGCCTGGGATCGAGTCCCAGATTGGACTCTCTGCACAGCAGGGAGCCTGCTTCTCCTCATCTCTCTCTCTGTCTGTCTCTCTGCCTATTTGTGATCTCTCTCTCTCTGTCAAATAAATAAATAAAATCTTAAAAAAAAAGTATACCCTAACGATAATTGTAAGCAAGATATTGTAATACCACAGAGAGACTAGATTAAAGGAACGGAATATATATTATCAATTATATTTTATATTTAATATAAAAGCAAAAGCAATACAAGAGAGCAAAATACAATCTGTTAAACAAATGGTTCTGGAGTAAGGTTGAAGCTAAATGTAAATATATGAAATAAAAATAAAATAAAATAATAAAATAAAATAAATCCAGACAGATATCATACCCTCTTCACAAAAATTAACTCAGATTGGATTATAAACCTAAACATGAAACATGTAGAAGGTAATATAGAAGAAAATTTAAATGACCTTGGTTTTGGAAATAACTTTAGCTACAAAAGCACAAGCACTGAATTTAAAAATGTCTACTCTGTGAAACACAATGCCAAGAGAATGAAAAGGCAAAGCACAGACTATGGGAAAAAATTTGCAAAATACACATCTGGCAAAGGACTGTTTATCTAAAATACACAAAGACCCCTTAAAACTCAACAATCGGGGAAAAACCTGATTAAAAAGGAGCCAAAGACCTTAGCAGATACCTCACAAAAGAAAATATTACAGATGGCAAATAAGCATATAAAAAGATGCTTACATCATATGTCATCAGGAAAATGCAAATTAAAACAAAAAAGAGACACCAGTACATACCCAGAATCCAGAACACTGACAACAGAACACAAAATGTTGGTGAGGATGTGGAGCAACAGGAATATTCTTCCATTTCTATTGAGAATAAAGAATGGAAAACAACTTGGCAGTTTCTTACAACACTAAACATATTCTTGCCAGATGATTCAGCAGTAGCAGTTCTTGGTATTTATCCAAAGAAGATGAAATCTATACCCACAAAGATGTCTATAGTAGTTTTATTCATTACTGACAAAAGCTTGGAAGCAACCAAGATATCCTTCCATAGGTGAAAGGTCAAATAAAGTGTAGTACATGCAAACAATGGAATATTATTTAATGCTAGAGAAATGAATTACCAAGCCATGAAAAGATATGGATATAAATATTTAATAAATATTTGATCTTAGGCTTCTACCAGTCTATCAATAGGATTAGTATATTTTAACAGTGAATGCTCAGCATTCACAAATTTACCTAATAAAATATTTTGGGTTCAATATTTTAAATACTTCAACCTCTATGATTATATTCCTAATAATTTTGAATTGGGGTAAATAAACCTTAATTATTTGTAACTTGTTTCTTATTGCAAAAGAGCTCAATGAAATTTTAGAAAATAAAAATTTACAAAAAAAATTTAGTTTACTATTCCCAAAAATTTAAAACTTTACCTTAAATTCAAATACATATATTTTTCTAAATTGATTTATATGCTACTAAAACCAAAAACTTTTAGTTATACTAGATGTCATATCATGCAATCAATGCCAGAAAGCCATCTGGCGATGACTTTTCTTAAAAAGAGTTAAGATGGGTGTTATTACAATGCATGATGGAAACAAAGATAGTATAACAATTCAGTGTTACATAACTTTTCTGTTTTGATCAAGTTACCAATCTACAAAAGGCTTTTATCGGTGACAGACTTGGGAATTCAACAAAACTTTTAAACGAGCATGTGCGACTCATTCCTAGAAAACAACCCAATCAATAACACTTTATTTAGATTAAATCATGACTATTTCTCCATTTGAATAAAAAGGGTAGCAACCCCAATAAGTTTATTGAACATGAAAAGTTGAAATGCTATAATGCTCCTAAGGAATTAAATGATCCAGTCATGAATTACAAAAAAAGGATATAAATTACTAAAGCGTTTGTATAATTGGAATGTACAACTGCCCATTATCGTTCAATAGTGTAGGCTTGTACAAGAACTCTATAAAAGAACTCCACTTCTAAACCGTGGAAAATATGTTCCCTTTAGTCCCTATATACAGCTACTAAGCCATTCATTGAGCTTTTAAAATATCCACTTAATACAGGCTTTTTACTCATTGGAACAGGGAGCAGGGCTCTATTTTTATTGCTTACATCTGAAGGATAGACGTCTAGCGTAAGAGGTAAAGCCCATAAAGGAGCCCAATAATAACAACAAAATACAGTTTAGTGATCCCTTACAATCTGCCAGCTACCTTTCTGAGAATACTTCAATTAATCAAACATATAAAATACCTGACCACAAAGAGCTTACATTCTTTTGAAATATAATAGTGAAATAAACCAATAATAGAGGGGCACCTCGGTGGCTCAGTCCATTGAGTGACTGCCTTTGGCTTGGGTCATGATCTCAGCGTCCTGGGATGTAACACCCCAGCAGGCTTTCTAGGCAGTGGGGTGTTTTCTTCTTCCTTTGCGCCCCCTCCCAATTGTCTCTCTCTCTGTCTCCAATAAGAAAATAAACCAGAAATAGAATAATGATGGATGGTTGATGGTGATAAGTGTTACAAAGAAATACAAGAAAGGTAAAAGCCATTAGAGAATGCTGGGATGAAAGTTAATTTTATTTTGTGTTGGGTGGTTATATCTCATTTATGAGATGTTATTTGCACAAAGATCCAGGAAGTGAAGGAGGGTGTTATACAAATATTAAAGGAAAAGATTGCTCTAGGCAGAGCAAGTAAGTATATAGATTTTGTGTGAACAGCTGGTCTGTTACTTTTGAGGAAAAGCAAGGAGGCCAATGAGGAGTTCATAGTGGTGGAGAGAGGAAGAACGTATTGATGCATGACCTTCTAGTACATTGAAACGCCTTCAGTTTTTATTTAATATGAAAGGGGAAGATACCAAAAGACTTTCAACAGCAGAATAAAATCATCTGACTTGATTTTTAGGTTAAGTTGCTGTACCAAAATAAATTTGCAGGGAGAAAGGAGTGCAGCATGTGTGGAAGTGGGGTTATCAATCAAGTCAATAATTCAGGAACATATGATGGTGTTTTTAGCATGCTGGGTGGTAATAGAAGTGGTGAGGTATGGTTTTTATTTTGTATATATTTTGATGGTGAATATTCTGGTGAACAGGATGGAATATGTGCAGGACATACAATATCAACATTTATTTTAACTGCACAAACAGAAGGGTGGAGTCTTCATTCCCTGATATGGAGAGAACTCTGAGTTCATATGTTCTTTCTGATTAAATGGCATAGTGATGATGAGGATTTAGTCAGACAGTGAAAGAGAACAGTAAGAATGGTGTTAAGCGGTAAGACATTATAATACATTTGAACATCAAAAAACGTTGTGTTGGATCATCTGTTTAAGTGAGTAAATATATAAATAAAGCTTCCTGGGGTTCTGATAGAGATAAAGAAGACTACTATATGATCCAAAGGGGCACGTGCACCAAATGTTTATAGCAGCAATATCCACAATAGCCAAACTATGGAAAGAACCTAGATGTCCATCAACAAATGAAAACACAAAGTGTATAAATCTGAGTAAGTATATATTTACACACCTCTTTAAATAGGTTGTTATCAAAGATTTAATCAATGGGTAATATGGTCTTCGTGGCTGGGAAGCATCAGTTACCATATATTAAAAACAAAGAAAAGAGGTGTCTGGGTGGCTTCCTTCTTTTCAGGTCATGATCCCAGGGATCTGGGATGGAGCCCCACATCAGGCTCTCTGCTCAGTGGGAAACCTGCTTCTCCTTTTCCCTCTGCCCTGCTTATAGTTCCTCTTCCTGTCTCTCTGTCTTTCAAATAAATAAAAAATTAAAAAAAAGAAAGAAACAAAATGTTTTTAAAAGGTTTTTTTTTTTTTTTTAATTTTCTAGGGGTGCCTGGATGACTTAGTTGTTTAAGCAGATGTTTGCCTTTTGCTGAGGTCATGATTCCAGTATACAGGGATCCAGCCATGCATGGGACTACTTGCACCCAAAGGAGCTTGCTTCTTCCTCTCCCTTTGCACGTGATTCCTCCCACTTGTGCGCTTCCTCTCTTTCTCTCTCTCTCTTGTTGTCCATAAACAAAATAAAATATTTTACTAAATAAATAAATAAATAAATAAATTTCTAAACCTACTTTCAGTTTAGGTCCCTTAACAAAAATTGCTACTGCTTCATTTAAAAAAAAAAAAAAAGATAATTTAGAAAGATGCTTCCAGAGTTAAAAAGCTGGGTTTTTTTTCAGGATTAAATATAGAAGTGCTTTATAAAGTAAAAGAAAAACTATGCTATATTAACACTAATCACACTATAACTTTGGTGATTATATCAAGATAATGAAAAGTGATTTTAAAGCATATTTCATTCTCAGACATAAAGATCAAGTCAAAATTACAGAAGAGTAAAAGGATGAATTCATCAGGGAGTATAATAATGCTTGACTTTTAATACTTAATAACAGATTTGGGGATATATAGGGAAAAACTAAGAACAAAAATCATAACTTCTACCTTAGTAGAGAAATGGAAAAAAATTTCAACACCTTTATTTTAAGATTATATAGACAAATGGTCATCAAATTGGTAAGATATGTAAGACTTGAATAAAATTATCAACTAACTAGATATGCTTGATATTTCAGAACACTCCCAACAACCGCAGACTACATATATCTTAAGCCATGATTTTCTTTGCAAAGGTCAACATGGATAATGTTCTAGTCATACCTCCGTGTACCAGGAAGAAGTAGCATATTTCTTGAAAGACACAACTGTCAAAGCTCCATTGAGAAACCGTAAAGATGGAGAAGGGCTTTGCAAATTATATATCTGATAATGGACATCAACTCTGATTGTTAAAATATGAATAAAAATAAAAAACCTTACTAATAATCAAACAGAGTATCCAATTTTACATGTGAAGAAAATTATTGAAGAGACATGTCACCAAAAGGATATGGATGGCTTATAAGCACATGACAAATTTCTCAACATTTAGACATTAAAGAAATACAAATTAAAATCATAATGAGACATCTATTAGAATGGCTAAAATTATAAAGGCTAATTGTACTTCGTCTGAGCTAGATTGAGAAGCAACGAAAAATCTAAACTGTTGTGGGCATGTATCATGATACCACCACTTTGGAAAATAGTTTGAAAATTTTTTTAAATGCAAAATATGTTGCAGTTACACGAATAGCCATTTTACTTCTAGGCATTTAACCAAGAGAAACAAACCCTATGTTCATACAAGGACTTGTATATGAATTTCATAGCAGCTTTATTTTTAAGAATTGAAAACAGTGGAAATGTTCATCAATGTCCATCAATAGAGCAAAGACAAATTATGATCTATTCATTAAAGAGATTACTATTCAACATCAAAATGAACTATTAACAATTGGAGTTTCTCAAAGTAATGATGCTGAGAAAAGAAAAGCCAGGCAATGAATAGTATATACTGTGTGATTCCATGACTATAAAAAAATCTAGAAAATACAAATTTATATAGAGTCACAGTCATCAAATATATTGGTGTGATTTTAGTTCCTTCTTCTGTGCTCCCATAGCTTCCTACACTCGGATCTCCGAGCACTTGTTACACCATGTGAAAATATGAACTCTTTTTCTTTATTCTGTCTTACTTGAATAAGAATCCTTGAAATTTTATGGACATTTGAACTCTCAGTTATTAGCAGAAATTCTATCACACAGTAAATTTCCAAATATAAAAGCCAGAGTTTTACAATGACTTCTAAGCTTTTACATGATCTAGCCACTCATTTAACCTCTGTGACCTCTTTTCCTGCTACTCTTCCGTCCCTCACAGTGGCCTCCTTGCTATTCCTCAGATATGCCAGGCACGATCCAACCTTATAGCCTTCAAGATAGCCAATTCCTTTGTCTGGAGTGACCTTATTGCTGATAGTTCTGGGCAAATTCATCACCTTTCCATACCTTTGTTCAATTGTCAGCTTCATTGTAACTACCCTGATCTTCCTATTAAAATTCTTAACTCCCCATCCCCTGCCTAGCAACCTTGATTTTTCTCACCCTGATCTAATTTTTCTTTTTCCCCATTGTACTCATCATTTTTGAATACCCTATGCAATTTCTGTTAAGGTTTATAGCTATTAATTGTCTCACCCTTTAAAATAAAAGTTCTACAGGGACGCCTGGGTGGCTCAGTGGGTTAAGCCGCTGCCTTCGGCTCAGGTCATGATCTCGGGGTCCTGGGATCGAGTCCCGTATCGGGCTCTCTGCTCAGCAGGGAGCCTGCTTCCCTCTCTCTCTCTCCTGCTTCCCTCTCTCTCTCTCTCCTGCCTCTCCATCTACTTGTGATTTCTGTCAAATAAATAAATAAAATCTTTAAAAAAAAAAAAATAAAATAAAAGTTCTACAAAGCCAAGTATTTCATTTACCAGTGTACCCTGAAGGAATATCTGCCATATAATAGGTTCAGTAGACAACTGGTAAATTTCAGAATAAATTAATGTTGAGAGTATACTGAATTTCATAAGTCATTTCAATATTTTTTTCCAAAAAATAAACTATGTAAAACATACCTTAAATTTACTTTCAAAATATTTTATAGCATATAATGGACTAAATAATACAAAATAAGACAAATAAAACCAAAATAAGACAAAAGCCTTAAAGAAACAGTCATATAAATAACCATTCCAAACCTACTTAAAAATTGCATAATACCACACTCCTAGATCCTCTCTGAATGATCAAAAATAACCCTTCCAAAGAAATACATTTTTAAAAATAACACAGATATTTTGGCCAATAATTTAATAAAATAAAAGATTCATTCATCTATGTAGATCATAATAAATGTTTTAAAAACATGAAATTATAAGTCTGAAGTGTGCTAAAATGAAACCACCTGCTAAGGGTGAGAGAACAAAAATAAACATCATTTTTCCAAGTAAGAGGAATTTATTACCTTTGAATCAAAGCATGTGGATTTGTTCAAACTGGCAATAAAGGAATATGGAAACACAAACCATAGAAAGTCATATTTTAGATTTCTAAAAGACTTCATAGTGAAGAGTATATATTTTTTAAATGCTACATAATGACAAGATGACAGGTTGTGACAAATAGCTTTTAAAAAGCTCTACTCATAATTGAACGGAAGGTGTCTTTTCCCTATAATTTTATATATAATTTACTATATCTGGATACAACATATTACCAAACACATGTTCATCCAAGACTAAATTATTTTTAATGGAACATAATATTTTGAACCTACATATATTAATCATTTTTCGATCTAACATTTATAGTCTTGCTAAACAATTTATCAGTTGTCGACAAAAAAAAATACGATAAAAAGTCATGTTTGGAAAAGTAGATTTTCTTTGAAATTTGCATTTAAATAAAAATATTTGCTGATATTTTTAAAACTTTAAATGTAATTTTATATATATCTGACCTATCACATGATATAAAATTTTTGGATTAAATATGACATATTTTTTTGATCTTGGTTGAAGGTATTAATAAAGAGCAACTGTTTGTATTATTTGTATTGTGATATCTTAGTTAATAAACATAAATAACTGGTATAAAATATGTATTTTAAAAATTTTATTTATTTCCTTGACAGAGATCACAGGAAGGCAGAGAGGCAGGCAGAGAGAGAGGAATGGAAGCAGGCTCCCTGCTGAGAAGAGAGCCCACTGTGGGACTCAATCCCAGGAACCTGGAATCATAACCTGAGTCGAAGGCAGAGATTTTAACCTACTGAGCCACCCAGGCACTCTAAAATATGTTTTTTTTTAATATATAGAATTATAGTTCTTGCCAAAATATGGAACTAGCTGGAACTGAATGCCTCCTTCAAAGTCAGCTCTGGAGAAATTATGCAAGTGTAATATGGAACTATTTCGGATATGAACCAAAAACAAAGAAATGTTGATAAATTCCTTAAAAGACTCAAAGTTGCTCTTGACTGGTATGTTTCAAGCTCTATTCCTGGTTTGAGGACAGGTTTTAATAGGCCTGCCACTGTAGAAATCAGCTGGATGTTTAGAGGCTATCAGAACTGTACAAAAACCTTGAAGGGGTAAAGACTTGAAAATTCTTTAGAGAGATTAGCTCCCTAAGGCATTATTCATCCAAACATTTTCCTCCAAACAATTAAGGCTGATGGATGAGGGGCACCTGAGGGGCTCTCTCATCACGTGGGTGGTGGGTTAAGCCTCTGCCTTCATCTCAAGTCATGGTCTCTGGGTCCTGGGATCCAGCCCCACATCGGGCTCTGCTCAAAAGGAAGACTGCTTCCCTCCCTGCTTGCCTACCTCTCTGCTTACTTGTGATCTCTCTCTCTCTGTCTCTCTGTGTCCAATAAATAAATATAATCTTTAAAAAAAGGCTGATGGATCCTAAATTATGAAAACTGCTCCCTCCAAATGATGCTTCTTCATAAGCATTTAAGAATTTAAAATTGTAAGAATTTAAAATTGAAACTTGATCATAGGATTTATGTTACAGAATAACATCAAGTGAAGGCAGTTATTATTAGATCTGAAGTATTTGTGATTCTGAATTCTTGGCCTCATTAGTAAATTTATTTTTAATAAATTATTATTTAATATATAATAATATATATAATATATATTATATATAACATATATAATATAAATAATAAATTCATTCATTTATTATTTATTTATTTATTTATTATTATTATTATTTATTCATTTTTTAACTCAAACACAAGAAAATGAAGGACCTGATTGAAAAATTGGCCAGGACTGGAACAGACACCTCACTGAAGAAGATATTGAGATGGCAATAATGATATGAAAAGATGCTGTGATGATCCACAGAATGCCTAATTAAGGAATTGTAAATTAAAAGAACAATGAGGGGCACCTGGATGGCTCAGTGGGTTAAGCTGCTCCCTTTGGCTCAGGTCATGACCTCAGGGTCCTGGGATCGAGTTCCACGTTGGGCTCTCTGCTCAGCAGAAGCCTGCTTCCCTTTCTCTCTCTCTCTGACTGCCTCTCCGTCTTCTTGTGATCTCTCTCTGTCAAATAAATAAATAAAATCTTTTAAAAAATAAATAAATAAAACAATAATATATCACTACACATCTATTAGAATGGCTAAATTCCAAATTACTGACAACATAAAATGCTTTTGACGATGAGGAACAAGAGAAACTCTCATTAATTCTGGTGAGAACACCAAAATGGTGCTACCACTTTGGAAGACAGTTGGGCAGTTTCTTAGAAAACTAAACATATTCTTACCATATGATCCTGCAATCGTGCTCCTTGGTACTCACGCAAAAGAGCGAAAACTTTGTGTACACAGAATCCTGCATATAAACCTGTGTTTGTAACAGCTTTACCCATAAGTGCCAAGAATTGGTAGTAACCAAGTTGTCCTTCAGGAGGAGAATGAATCGATAAACTGTGGTCCATTGAAACAATGGGATATGATTCAGCAATAAAGAGAAATGGCTACCAAGCAATGAAAAGACATGGAACAAACTTAAAATTCGTCATAATAAGTGAAAGAAGTCAATTTGAAAAAGCTTCATGTTGCAAGCTTCCAACTATATGACCTTCTAGAAAAGGCAGAACTATGCAAATGGTATAAAGGTCAGCAGTTTGTAGCAGTTAGGAGAGGAGGAGGATGAACAGGCAGAGCACAGAGGATTGTTAGGCCAGTGAAAATGTTCTGTATGATATGTATGATATTTTAGATATATATCGCTACACAGTTGTCAAAATGCATAAGATACTATACCAAGAGTACACTCTATGAGAAAAGGTTTTTTTAAGATTTTATTTATCTATTTGACAGGCACCATAGCAGGCAGAGAGGCAGGCAGGGAAAGCAGGGGCTGGGGGAAAGCAGGCTCCCTGCCAAGCAGAGAGTCTGGTCTGGGGCTGGATCCCAGGACCATGAGATTATGACCTGAGCCGAAGGCAGAAGCCTTAACTCACTGAGCTACCCTGGTGCCCCACCAAGAGTGAACTCTAATGTAAACTGTGGACTTTGGGGTGATAATGATGTGTCAGTGTAGGGTCAGTGAGCATGAAAAATTATCACCGTGGTACAGGATGTTGATAATGGGGAAGGCTGTGTGTATGTGGGGAAAGGGAATTTTACTTTGATCTCCAAACTACTCTAAAAAATGCAGTCTGTTAAAAAAAACTTTATAATGCAATGTAATACAAAACAAGAATGCATATCAAGAGAGAAATAATGTTTAAAGGGAACGAAGAACTTCAGTAATGTGTAGCTAGGGATTTTGATTGCACATTTGTAGGAAGTTCACATTGTCATTAGCAATTGTTTATCTGTGAAGTAGAAGTAACATAAAGAGTAATTAAAACTCAAAAACGCAACATTAAAAAAGTGCCATCTATGGGTACTTAAAAAATGGAACAAAATTTGCTTGGCTTTTTAAGCTTTGCGGGGAATGAAGGGACAGAATTTAAATTCAGCTTTATAAAAGATTGGATAATATGTTTCTACAAAGAACGCTCCACTGAGTAACATAGAAATGAACATGGTAGCAGAATGTGGAAAAAGGTTACATCTCTTTTGAGCTCACGTTCTCTGAAACCCTGTCACATAGTGGAGACAGTAACTGTTCGATGAATAGCAAATGGTAGTCTTTCAGATTCCTGGGATTTTCACTAAGAATCGTGAATGGATTTTTTTAAAAATATGTAAAGAATGTCTACAGTGCAAGTACCTGCAAATAACTGACATTTTGGAGAGAATATTTTAATCAGCAGAGAAGGTCAAAATGACAATGTTCCAGGATCAGAGTAAACATATGGGATTAAAATATAAAATAAAGAAAAAGATTTTTTGAAAGAACTTTTTTTTTTAAGGACTTTAAACAAAAGTCCCTTTTAAGAGACAGTTGGCTGTTTAAACCAAAAGTACAACTGACTGAGAGAATCCCCGCATTATTTATTGGGGTAGAAAGGACCTGGAATATAGAAAGACCCATTCTGCAGAGGAAAAAATAGAATCACTAACAGGCCTCATGCCTTGCACAGCCAGTGGCTAGAATCCCTGTTTCATGAGACCCTGTGCTAGAAGGCAGCTACAACAATCTCAACTATGTTAGTCTTTCTTGGAAGCCAACAATTGTTTGCCCAGTTAAGAGCACGGTAACAATCAGTCACGTTATGTTATAATGATTGTCGATATCTTTAAAAGCCTTGTCAAGTTCCTTTTTGAGTAACCCTCATCACACCCTTAGAGAAATTTATCTGTGGTTCACCTCTTTGAAATACCTCATTGTTGTTCCACATTTAAGACACAATGAAGAAAAAAAAATTGACAATGAGTTCCAGATTTTAAGTCACTTGCCATTCAATCCAAATTGTGAGTTTGATCGTTTACCGAACACTTTATAATGCACCCCCAGTAATTTTACAGAGATTATTTTTTTCTTACCAATTCTTGATTATTCTGTCTTGCAATATAGAGAAAGCTAACTAATTTAAAATAAACTTCCGTTAATTTTGATTGGTATAAACTTAAAATTGATTAATTTCCATATACAGAGTTTAAAATGTTCACAATTTACATTAAATATATATTCTGTGTATACCTTGGAAAAACTATACTGAAAATTGAAATTCAATTGATGTTGTATATAGCTGCAAGAAGCCACCTGTCCCATTTCATCTTACTATATAACTTGTGTCAGGTAATTTATAAAATCCCTACTGCATAACAAATCTATTTTTTGTTGGAATGGGTAGTAATGTTTGTTCTTATTTCTAAATACGAGTTGGTCTATGAGTGCATCTGCAACTGTATTTTTCCTAAGTGGCTTCATGGTCTTGAACTGAGAAAGCTCAGAACATTAAACATCAAAATAATATAATTTGACATAATTAGACATCAAGGAAATGCAATTAAAATGACACTGAGATATCACTACACACTTATCAGAATGGCTAAAATAAAATATAATGACAAGACCAAAAGAAAAAAATATACCATTTGATGATACACAATGGCAAGTTGTACCATAACTTAACCATCTCAGACTAGTGTAGTGTTAAATTTGTTTTTCTAAGCAATGTTTTGGGTCACTTACCACTTTTCAAGGATTTAAAATGCTATCATTTTACTTAGAACTGTGAAATTTGGTCAGATTTAAATTTCAATTTATGTTAAAACATTCTGTAAACTGTGTTAAACTTTGACATTTGTTCCCTCTGTTCAGTGAATAACACTATATCATATTTTGAAAAATACACTAATTTTCATTTTGAAAAATATCCCTTTTTCCTCTTATGGTAATTATTAATATGAATTAATAGCAGAATTTGATATGGTTCCATATGACCATAAATACTTTATTGTATATTATCAAATTTAATAATGAATATAATGTACTTCTTTGGACAATTTTTAAAGACCAGTCTACTCTTTAAAAAAAATGGAGATGCACTTCTTCAGTCCACACAAATTTCATTTTATTATATATAACCTCAGATAAATTTCAACAAATCATAATTTATTAAAATTATGTCTACATAAAAATCTCATAGAAGAGTAAAACCATCAAAAATAAAAATAAACACGCACAACACACACACATCACCCATGTATTGGCAAATCACAATTGCTGTAACAATACATTAGACATTCCACAGTTAAGGGCTATCAAAATTTCCATCAGTGACAAAAAGATTTGTATCCAAAAGGACTGATTTTCCAGAAACCAAGAAAATGTCTCCTAGGGTTTATTTAAAGATAAATATTTGAACAAAGACTTCTTAAATTTAGGAAATTCAGAACATACGATTAAAGAATATTTGCAGTGCAGACTATATTCAATCCTTCCTTCAACATGTGCCTTTGAGTACATAATTCTGTTTTCTCTATCTAAATTGAGCTGTCCTCCAAGGAAGTTTTCTAAAATGTGTGTCTCTGTGTGATAAATGTTCTAAGACCTAACATGCTTCATTGTATTTTTACTGTGCTCTCAAATTTAATCAAGAATTTGGCTTGATGTATAATATCTAGTTTCAAATATCTTTTCCATCTATACAAACACCCAGCTGTCTCCTTTATATGCTAGTACTATTGAGAATTCTGCTGTCAGTATTATTCTTGTACATTTTAGGTGACCTGTTCTTCTCTTGGGCATCATTTATGCTCTTCTCTGTTTTTGATATTCTTAAAACTCACCATAATATATATGAGTTTTTTTTTAAAAGATTTTATTTATTTATTTGACAGAGAGAAATCACAAGTAGTTGGAGAGGCAGGCAGAGAGAGAGAGAGGAGGAAGCAGGCTCCCCGCCGAGCAGAGAACCCCATGTGGGACTCTATCCCAGGACCCTGATCATGACCTGAGCCGAAGGCAGCGGCTTAACACACTGAGCCACCCAGGCGCCCTATATGAGTGGTTTTTTGCGTGTGTGGTTTCTGGTTTGTTTTGTTTCTGATTTCTCATGTTTGGCATCATTTTAAGTCTGGTATCTTTTATCTTTCTTTAATTCTCCAAAATTTATCTCAGTACTTATTTAAATATTTTCTTTATTTTTTTTCTCTTCTGCTGCATTTGGGCAAAAGTCATTAATTTGTTTGTTTGTTTGTTTTTCCCAACTCACTTATTCATTTTACAGCTATATACATCTTAGTCTCCATTTATTGTATTCTTTATTTCAACAATTTTCACTTAATTTATATTCACAGTATAGTATCTTTCTTTTCTTTGTATATGTATATCATTATTTTATCATATACTTATAAGCTATTTTTTAAAATATTTTATTTATATATTTGACAGTGAGAAATCACAAGTAGGCAGATAGGCAGTCAGAGAGAGAGGAAGGGAAGCAGGCTACCTGCTGAGAAGAAAGCCTGATGTGGGGCTTGATCCCAGGACCCTGAGATCATGACTTGAACCGAAGGCAGTGGCTTATTCCACTGAGCCACCTAGGCGCCCCTAAGCTATTTTTTTAAATTCCTGTTCCAATAACACTTGGATTGCCATATAAAGTTAACCACATCAACTTTTTTAGGTAAGTAATTGTACTTTTTATGTGCATAGTTATTTTGGTTCCTGAGTTCAGCTCCTCTTAGGATCATCAAATCTCTGTAAAGTCTGGGTATGCTAAGATTTTCTAAGCAACAATAAAATACATTGAAACCTGGTAGCTAAATTATAATAATGTTTTCTTTCTCAGTCATTCACAATAGCATTACATTCTGAGTAGCTTCCTTCTATTTTGCAGCTATAGTGTTTGGAAAAACTTGAATTGTGATATCACTGTGATAATGTGAATTAGTCAGGGTTTTTCAGAGAATCGGGAAGAGAAAAAAAAAAGGAAGATATTCTCCAGGGCCAACTCTAGACGTGACTATTAAAACATCTGTCCAAATTCAATTGAACAAAACTCAGAAATGCCATCTCCAGTGAAATAAAAAGAAGAGTTATATAGTTCTGGGCACACACATCTCATTTGACCCAATGATGTACATCAATGAAAGACTGAAGGCCAATCACCACTCCATGGGAGAATTTAAAAATAAATTTACTAATGAGGCCAAGAATTCAGAATCACAAATACTTCAGATCTAATAATAACTGCCTTCACTTGGTGTTATTCTGTAACATAAATCCTATGATCAAGTTTCAATTTTAAATTCTTACAATTTTAAATTCTTAAATCCTTATGAAGAAGCATCATTTGGAGGAATCAGTTTTCATAATTTATCATCCATCAGCCTTTTTTTTAAAGATTTTATTTATTTATTGGACACAGAGAGACAGAAAGAGAGAGACTACAAGTAAGCAGAGAGGCAGGCAAGCAGGGAGGGAAGGAGTCTTCCTTTTGAGCAGAGCCCGATGTGGGGCTGGATCCCAGGACCCAGAGACCATGACTTGAGATGAAGGCAGAGGCTTAACCCACCACCCACGTGATGAGAGAGCCCCTCAGGTGCCCCTCATCCATCAGCCTTAATTGTTTGGAGGAAAATGTTTGGATGAATAATGCCTTAGGGAGCTAATCTCTCTAAAGAATTTTCAAGTCTTTACCCCTTCAAGGTTTTTGTACAGTTCTGATAGCCTCTAAACATCCAGCTGATTTCTACAGTGGCAGGCCTATTAAAACCTGTCCTCAAACCAGGAATAGAGCTTGAAACATACCAGTCAAGAGCAACTTTGAGTCTTTTAAGGAATTTATCAACATTTCTTTGTTTTTGGTTCATATCCGAAATAGTTCCATATTACACTTGCATAATTTCTCCAGAGCTGACTTTGAAGGAGGCATTCAGTTCCAGCTAGTTCCATATTTTGGCAGGAACTATAATTCTATATAAAAAAAGAACATATTTTAGAGCACCTGGGTGGCTCAGTAGGTTAAAATCTCTGCCTTCGACTCAGGTTATGATTCCAGGTTCCTGGGATTGAGTCCCACAGTGGGCTCTCTTCTCAGCAGGGAGCCTGCTTCCATTCCTCTCTCTCTGCCTGCTTCTCTGCCTTCCTGTGATATCTGTCAAGGAAATAAATAAAAATTTTAAAATACATATTTTATACCAGTTATTTATGTTTATTAACTAAGATATCACAATACAAATAATACAAACAGTTGCTCTTTATTAATACCTTCAACCAAGATCAAAAAAATATGTCATATTTAATCCAAAAATTTTATATCATGTGATAGGTCAGATATATATAAAATTACATTTAAAGTTTTAAAAATATCAGCAAATATTTTTATTTAAATGCAAATTTCAAAGAAAATCTACTTTTCCAAACATGACTTTTTATCGTATTTTTTTTTGTCGACAACTGATAAATTGTTTAGCAAGACTATAAATGTTAGATCGAAAAATGATTAATATATGTAGGTTCAAAATATTATGTTCCATTAAAAATAATTTAGTCTTGGATGAACATGTGTTTGGTAATATGTTGTATCCAGATATAGTAAATTATATAAAAATTATAGGGAAATGACACCTTCCGTTCAATTATGAGTAGAGCTTTTTAAATGCTATTTGTCACAACCTGTCATCTTGTCATTATGTAGCATTTAAAAAATATATACTCTTCACTATGAAGTCTTTTAGCAATCTAAAATATGACTTTCTATGGTTTGTGTTTCCATATTCCTTTATTGCCAGTTTGAACAAATCCACATGCTTTGATTCAAAGGTAATAAATTCCTCTTACTTGGAAAAATGATGTTTATTTTTGTTCTCTCACCTTTAGCAGGTGGTTTCATTTTAGCACACTTCAGAGTTATAATTTCATGCTTATTAAAAACATTTATTATGATCTACATAGATGAATGAAACTTTTATTTTATTAAATTATTTGCCAAAAAATCTGTAATTTTTAAAAATGTTTTTTCTTTGAAGGGTTATTTTAGAGCATTCAGAGAGGATCTAGGAGTGTGGTATTATGCAATTTTTAAGTAGGTATGAAATGGTTATTTATATGATTGTTTCTTTAAGGCTTATGTATATTGTCCATTATATGCTATAAAATATTTTGAAAGTAAATTTAAGGTATGTTGGGGCGCCTGGGTGGCTCAGTTGGTTGGACAACTGCCTTCGGCTCAGGTCGTGATCCTGGAGTCCCGGGATCGAGTCCCACATCGGGCTCCCAGCTCCGCGGGGAGTCTGCTTCTCCCTCTGACCTTCTCCTCGCTCATGTTCTCTCTCACTGTCTCTCTCTCTCAAATAAATAAATAAAATCTTAAAAAAAATAAAAAATAAAGAAAAAAACTTAAAAAAATTTAAGGTATGTTTTTCATAGTTTATTTTTTGGAAAAAAATATTGAAATGACTTATGAAATTCAGTATACTCTCAACATTAATTTTTTTTAATGTACCAATTGTCTACTGAAACTATTATATGGCAGATATTACTTCAGGCTACACTGGTAAATGAAATACTTGGCTTTGTAAAACTTTTATTTTAAAGGGTGAGACAATTAAAAGCTATAAACCTTAATAAAAATTGCATAGTGCATTCAAAAATGATGAGTACAATGGGAAAAAAAAATTAGATCAGGGTGAGAAAAATCAAGGTTGCTAGGCAGTGGATGGGGAGTTAAGAATTTCAATAGGAAGATCAGGGTAGTTACAATGAAGCTGACAATTGAACAAAGGTATGGAAAGGTGATGCAATTGCCCAGAACTATCAGCAATAAGGTCATTCCAGACAAAGGAATTGGCTATCTTGAAGGCCATAAGGATGGATCATGCCTGGCATATCTGAGGAATAGCAAGGAGGCCACTGTGAGGGACTGAAGAGTAGCAGGGAAAGAGGTCACAGAGGTTAAATGAGTGGCTAGATCATGTAAAAGCTTAGAAGTCATTGTAAAACTCTGGCTTTTATATTTGGAAATTTACTGTGTCATAGAATTTCTGCTAATAACTGAGAGTTCAAATGCCCATAAAATTTCAAGGATTCTTATTCTAGTAAGACAGAATAAAGAAAAAGAGTTCATATTTTCACATGGTGTAACAAGTGCTCAGATATCCGAGTGTAGGAAGCTATAGGAGCACAGAAGAAGGCAATAAAATCACACCAATATATTTGATGACTGTGACTATATATAAATTTGTATTTTCTAGATTTTTGTATAGTCATGGAATCACACAGTATATAGTATTTGTTGCCTGGCTTTTCTTTTCTCAGCATCATTACTTTGAGAAATTCCAATTGTTAATAGTTCATTTTGATGTTGAATAGAAATCTCTTTAATGAATAGATCATAATTTGTCTTTGCTCTCTTGATGGACATTGATGAACATTTCCACTGTTTTCAATTCTTAAAAATAAAGCTGCTATGAAATTCATATACAAGTCCTTGTATGAACATAGGGTTTGTTTCTCTTGGTTAAATGCCTAGAAGTAAAATGGCTATTTGTGTAACTGCAACATATTTTGCATTTAAAAAAATTTTCAAACTATTTTTCAAAGTGGTGGTATCATGATATATGCCCACAAGAGTTTAGATGTTTTGTTGCTTCTCAATCTAGCTCAGACGAAGTACAATTAGCCTTTATAATTTTAGACATTCTAATAGATATGTAAGCATGTCTCATTATGATTTTAATTTGTATTTCTTTAATGTCTAAATGTTGAGAAATTTGTCATGTGCTTATAAGCCATCCATATCCTTTTGGTGACATGTCTCTTCAATAATTTTCTTCACATGTAAAATTGGATACTCTGTTTGATTATTAGTAAGGTTTTTTATTTTTATTCATATTTTAACAATCAGAGTTGATGTCCATTATCAGATATATAATTTGCAAAGCCCTTCTCCATCTTTACGGTTTCTCAATGGAGCTTTGATAGTTGTGTCTTTCAAGAAATATGCTACTTCTTTCCTGGTACACGGAGGTATGACTAGAACATTATCAATGTTGACCTTTGCAAAGAAAATCACTGCTTTAGATATATGTAGTCTGCGGTTGTTGGGAGTGTTCTGTAATATCAAGCATATCTAGTTAGTTGATAATTTTATTCAAGTCTTACATATCTTACCAATTTGATGACCATTTGTCTATATAATCTTAAAATAAAGGTGTTGAAATTTTTTTCCATTTCTCTTCTAAGATAGAAGTTATGATTTTTGTTCTTAGTTTTTCCCTATATATCCCCAAATCTGTTATGAAGTATTAAAAGTCAAGAATTATTATACTCCCTGATGAATTCATCCTTTACTCTTCTGTAATTTTGACTTGATCTTTATGTCTGATAATGAAATATGCTTTAAAATCACTTTTCATTATCTTGATATAATCACCAAAGTTATAGTGTGATTAGTGTTAATATAGCATAGTTTTCTTAATTTATAAAGCACTTCTAAATTTAATCCTGAAAAAAAAAACAGCTTTTTAACTCTGGAAGCATCTTATTAAATTATCTTTTTTTTTTTTTTTAATGAAGCAGTAGCAATTTTTGTTAAGGGACCTAAACTGAAAGTAGGTTTAGAAATTTATTTATTTATTTAGTAAAATATTTTATTTTGTTTATTGACAGCAAGAGAGAGAGAGAGAGAGAGAGAGAGAGAGAGGAAGCACACAAGTGGGAGGAATCACGTGCATAGGGAGAGGAAGAAGCAAGCTCCTTTGGGTGCAAGTAGTCCCATGCAGGGCTGGATCCCTGTACACTGGAATCATGACCTCAGCAAAAGGCAAACATCTGCTTAAACAACTAAGTCATCCAGGCACCCCTAGAAAATTAAAAAAAAAAAAAACCTTTTAAAAACATTTTGTTTCTTTCTTTTTTTTTTAATTTTTTATTTATTTGAAAGACAGAGAGACAGGAAGAGGAACTATAAGCAGGGCAGAGGGAAAAGGAGAAGCACGTTTCCCACTGAGCAGAGAGCCTAATGAGGGGCTCCATCCCAGGTCCCTGGGATCATGACCTGAAAAGAAGGGACACTTATGGAGGAAGCCACCAAGACACCTCTTTTCTTTGTTTTTAATATATGGTAACTGATGCTTCCCCGCCACAAGGACCATATTACCCATTGATTAAATCTTTGATAACAACCTATTTAAAGAGGTGTGTAAATATATACTTACTCAGATTTATACACTTTGTGTTTTCTTCATTGTTTGGGGCTGGACCCCATGGTCACAACACTGCTTCCAGTCTTTGCCTTCCCATCTTTTGATACCACGTATTTGGTCAGCAAAGCAAATTAGTATCAAAATTAATAAGCCCTTGGCACCATATCTCTGGAGCAGGGGTTGCTCTTAGCCAAGGCCCAGAGCAGTTGACCTCCCCTCGCTAGTGCTCTAGCCCCAAGGACTAGGTCCCTGCCACCAGAACTCAGTCTTACAAGTTATGCTAAGCAGACAAAACCAAAACAGGAAAGCTCCGACAGCTTTCACTGGCATGCCTCATCTCCCACTCCCTCGACGTCCAGGCAGTACCAGATGCCAGGGAGGGGTCCTGGTCCAACATATGGGAGGGAAGGAAGTAGCCACGAGCAAGTACCTGCCTCTCTGTGCCTTTCTTTCCTGAGCAGGTTGTAAGGAGGAGGAAGAGGAAGGGGAAGAGAGGTGAACTTCAAGGGGTGAAGGCCTCAGGTAGGCAGCTGGCTCCTGCCAGTAGGAAAGGGACAAAGGAGAAGGCAGTGAGTCTTGCAGGGAGGGTGGGGGGTAAGGGTTACAGCTTATGACGGAATATGGACAGGAGTAATAGGGATACTAGACATTTAAGTCCACCATTGGCAAGCTGGGCTGGGTGTCAGGGCAGATAGGCCTCCCTGGGCAACGGCACATGAAAGAAGGTGGAATTCTTCTCTGAGGAGCAGGTGGAGCTTTGGGTGTTGGGAAAGCATAGACAGTATTGTTCCAGGGCCAAGGACAGGTCCGGGTACTCCTGGTTGGATGTCAAGGCCACAGTATGATCCAGGTCTTCTACTAGCAGCTTGGAGGTACCACATGCCAGCCACCCCTCATTATTGCACTTATTGGCTTATCCATCAAATTACTCCTTCAGCAGCGTGAAAACCACCTCCACAGGCACTCCAGAATATGGGAGGCTTCCAGAGTGAAGATTTTGCACAGGATCACCCCAAAAGACCAGAAGTCAGCTTGGTGCATGTCAATCTGGTCAAACATGGCCTTAGGGGCCATCCACTTCACAGGCAGTCCACTGTTGGTTGTCTTTTTATAGTAACTGATGTGGTGATATCTCTGGCAAGGCTGAAGTCTGAGATCTTCATCATGTTGTCCTTTGTCACCAGCACTTCCCTGGTGGCTAGGTCTTGGTGTAAGCACTTCTTGGAGGCAAGGTACTCCATGCCTCAGGCTACCTGATAGGCACAGGATACCAGGTCCTTGGAGGAGAGTTGCTCTGCTGCATTGTGGCTGATATTGTAACAGTACTCCAGGTCAGGAGGCCTCTGAGCCTGCAGGTAATCCTGTATGTTGTCTTTGGAGGCATATTCCATGAGAGTGTACAAAGGACCGTCCTGTGTGCAGGACCCAGCAGGTTGTTGGTGTCCTTGTGCTGGCCAATCATCTTCATCATCTCCATTTCTGAGATTAGGTTTGACAGGTCTTTATCTGTTGCATCTGACTTCAACATCTATACAGACACTTTAGTCAAATGGTTGGATTTGTCTTTGTCCAGCCCAATGGCCTCCTCCAACACCACCTGCCAAAGTAGGCCTGTCTTAGGGGTCTGCCTAAACTGCCTACAACCAGCCTGCCTCAAGGCAGTTATGAACTCTAGATTATCCTCAAAAACATTAAACCACAAGCTAAAAATTCTTTTCAATAGGTCTCTGTCGCAGGTCTAATTTTCTTATCTTTCATCATTTATCTTTTTCCTAATTCTTATTTTCAGTATAGTTTATTTTGCTTCCAGGTGTTTCCTGGTTTCTGTATGCTGTTTCATAGGGAAGAATTATCCTGTCATAAAATTATTTCTTGAACATTCATTACATCTCTCAGTTAAAATGGGTTCTTTTATGGTATTGATTCATTTGAGTTTTCTCAAAATGGGAAGAATTTTCAAAATGGTGTTTTCCTCAAGGTTCAGAGTATGTCTTAGCCTCATCTTTACTCTTTTTGAAATTCACTTTTCAAATTCTTGTCCCTCTTTTTATCTTTTTAAATTAAAATGTTTTATTTTTACTATTATTTTATTTGAGTATAGTTGATATTCAGTGTTACATTGGTTTCAGGTTTTCAATATCTCCATACATTATTCTATGATCACTACAAATATAGCCACCATCTGTCACCATATAACACTATTATAATATCATTGACTATATTCTCTACACTGTCCCATATCTCTTTTTAAAATCTCTGATTTTCTGTTTTCTGTTATTCCAATTTTCGACCATCATATTACTTGTATACTTTAACAAAATATGCCTGATTACACACTCTTTGCTGAAAACCATAGCATTTGATTTATAGTAGTCTTCTTCTTCTTCTTCTTTTTTTTAAATTAACATATAATGTATTATTAGCCCCAGGGGTACAGGTCTGTGATTCGCCAGGTTTACACACTTCACAGCACTCACCACAGCACATACCCTCCTCAATGTTCATAACTCCACCACCCTCTCGCAACCCTCCCCACCCCCCTGTCAACTCTCAGTTTGTTTTGTGAGATTATGAGTCTCTTATGGTGTCTCCCTCCCGATCCCATCTTGTTTCATTTACTCTTTTCCTGTCCCCCAATCCCCCCACATTGCACTTCCATTTCCTCATATCAGGGAGATCATATGATAGTGTCTTTCTCTGGTTGACTTATTTTGCTAAGCATAATACCCTCTAGTTCCATCCATGTCATCGCAAATGGCAAGATATTATTTCTTTTGATGGCTGCATAGTATTCCATTATATATATATATTATCCATTTGTTGATGGACATCTAGGTTCTTTCCATAGTTTGGCTATTGTGGATATTGCTGCTATAAACATTTGGTGCACGTGCCCTTTGATCATATAGTAGTCTTCTTTATCTCTATCAGAACCCCAGGAAGCTTTATTTATATATTTACTCACATAAACAGATGATCCAACACAACGTTTTTTGATGTTCAAATGTATTATAATGTCTTACCGCTTAACACTATGCTTACTGCTCTCTTTCACTGTCTGACTAAATCCTCATCATCACTATGCCATTTAATCATAAAGAACATTTGAACTCAGAGTTCTCTTCATATCAGGGAATGAAGACTCCACGCTTCTGTTTGTGCAGGTAAAATAAATGTCGATATTGTATGTCCTGCACATATTCCATCCTGTTCTCCAGAATATTCACCATCAAAATATATACAAAATAAAAACCATACCTCACCACTTCTATTACCACCCAGCATGCTAAAAACACCATCATATGTTCCTGAATTATTGACTTGATTGATAACCCCACTTCCACACATGCTGCACTCCTTTCTCCCTGCAAATTTATTTTGGTACAGCAACTTAACCTAAAAATCAAGTCAGATGATTTTATTCTGCTGTTGAAAGTCTTTTGGTATCTTCCCCTTTCATATTAAATAAAAACTGAAGGCGTTTCAATGTACTAGAAGGTCATGCATCAATACGTTCTTCCTCTCTCCACCACTATGAACTCCTCATTGGCCTCCTTGCTTTTCCTCAAAAGTAACAGACCAGCTGTTCACACAAAGTCTATATACTTACTTGCTCTGCCTAGAGCAATCTTTTCCTTTAATATTTGTATAACACCCTCCTTCACTTCCTGGGTCTTTGTGCAAATAACATCTCATAAATGAGATATAACCACCCAACACAAAATAAAATTAACTTTCATCCCAGCATTCTCTAATGGCTTTTACCTTTCTTGTATTTCTTTGTAACACTTATCACCATCAACCATCCATTATTATTCTATTACTGGTTTATTTTCTTATTGGAGACAGAGAGAGAGAGAATTGGGAGGGGGCGCAGAGGAAGAAGAAAACACCCCACTGCCTAGAAAGCCTGCTGGGGAGTTACATCCCAGGACCCTGAGATCATGACCCAAGCCAAAGTCAGTCACTCAATGGACTGAGCCACCAAGGTGCCCCTCTATTATTGGTTTATTTCACTATTATATTTCAAAAAAATGTAAGCTCCTTGTGGTTAGGTATTTTATATGTTTGATGAATTGAAGTATTCTCAGAAAGGTAGCTGGAAGATTGTAAGGGATCACTAAACTGTATTTTGTTGTTATTATTGGGCTCCTTTATGGGCTTTACCTCTTACGCTAGACGTCTATCCTTCAGATGTAAGCAATAAGAATAGAGCCCTGCTCCCTGTTCCAATGAGTAAAAAGCCTGTATTAAGTGGATTTTTAAAAGCTCAATGAATGGCTTAATAGCTGTATATAGGGGGAAAGGGAACATATTTTCCACGGTTTAGAAGTGGAGTTCTTTTATAGAGTTCTTGTACAAGCCTACACTATTGAGCGATAATGGGCAGTTGTACATTCCAGTTATACAAACACTTTGGTAATTTATATCCTTTTTTTGTAATTCATGACTGGATCATTTAATTCCTTAGGAGCATTATAGCATTTCAACTTTTCATGTTCAATAAACTTATTGGGGTTGCTACCCTTTTTATTCAAATGGAGAAATAGTCATGATTTAATCTAAATAAAGTGTTATTGATTGGGTTGTTTTCTAGGAATGAGTCGCACATGCTAGTTTAAAAGTTTTATTGAATTCCCAAGTCTGTCACCGATAAAAGCCTTTTGTAGATTAGTAACTTGATCCAAACAGAAAAGTTATGTAACACTCAATTGTTATACTATCTTTGTTTCCATCATGCAGTGTAATTACACCCATCTTAACTCTATTTAAGACAAGTCATCGCCACATGGCTTTCTGGCATTGATTGCATGATATGACATCTAGTATAACTAAAAGTTTTTGGTTTTAGTAGCATATAAATCAATTTAGAAAAATATATGTATTTGAATATAAGGTAAAGTTTTAAATTATTTGGGAATAGTAAACTAAATTTTTTTTGTAAATTTTTATTTTCTAAAATTTCATTGAGCTCTTTTGCAATAAGAAACAAGTTACAAAAAATTAAGGTTTATTTACCCCAATTCAAAATTATTAGGAATATAATCATAGAGGTTGAAGTATTTAAAATTTTGAACCCAAAATATTTTATTAGGTAAATTTGTGAATGCTGAGCATTCACTGTTAAAATATACTAATCCTATTGATAGACTGGTAGAAGCCTAAGATCAAATATTTATTAAATATTTATATCCATATCTTTTCATGGCTTGGTAATTCATTTCTCTAGCATTAAATAATATTCCATTGTTTGCATGTACTACACTTTATTTGACCTTTCACCTATGGAAGGATATCTTGGTTGCTTCCAAGCTTTTGTCAGTAATGAATAAAACTACTATAGACATCTTTGTGGGTATAGATTTCATCTTCTTTGGATAAATACCAAGAACTGCTACTGCTGAATCATCTGGCAAGAATATGTTTAGTTTTGTAAGAAAACTAAGAAACTAAGAAACTAAGAAAACTTTCCATTCTTTATTCTCAATAGGCATGGAAGAACATTCCTGTTGCTCCACATCCTCACCAACATTTTGTGTTCTGTTGTCAGTGTTCTGGATTCTGGGTATGTCTGCTTTCTCTTTTTTGTTTTAATTTGCATTTTCCTGTTGACATATGATGTGAAGCATCTTTATATATGCTTATTTGCCATCTGTAATATTTTCTTTTGTGAGGTATTTGCTAAGGTCTTTGGCTCATTTTTAATCAGGTTTGGTCCCCATTGTTGAGTTTTAAGGGGTCTTTGTGTATTTTTGATTAACAGTCCTTTGCCAGATGTGTATTTTGCAAATTTTTTCTCATAGTCTGTGCTTTGCCTTTTCATTCTCTTGGCATTGTGTTACACAAGGTAGATATTTTTAAATTCAGTGCTTGTGCTTTTGTAGCAACCCCAATAAGTTTATTGAACATGAAAAGTTGAAATGCTATAATGCTCCTAAGGAATTAAATTTCAAAACCAAGGTCATTTAAATTTTCTTCTATATTACCTTCTACATGTTTCATGTTTAGGTTTATAATCCAATCTGAGTTAATTTTTGTGAAGAGGGTATGATATCTGTGTGGATTTATTTTATTTTATTATTTTATTTTGTTTTTATTTTATATTTTTACATTTAGCTTCACCATTACTCCAGAACCATTTGTTTAAAAGATTGTATTTTTCTCTCTTGTAATGCTTTTGCTTTTCTATTAAATATAAAATATAATTGATAATATGTATTCCGTTCCTTTAATCTAGTCTTTCTGTGGTATTACAATATCTTGCTTACAATTATCGTAAGGGTATACTTTTTTTTAAAGATTTTATTTATTTATTTGACAGAGAGAGAGATCACAAATAGGCAGAGAGAGAAATGAGGAGAAGCAGGCTCCCTGCTGAGCAGAGAGCCCAATGTGGAACTGGATCCCAGGCCCCTGGGATCATGACCTGAGCCGACAGCAGAGGCTTAACCCACTGAGCCACCCAGGTGCCCCATCGTTATGGTAAACTTTGAAGGCAGTCCTCAGTCTTTGTTCTCCTTCAACACTATGTTGACTATTGTGAGTCTTTGCTTCTCCATATAAACTTTAAAATAAGTTTGTTAATATTAAAAAAAAAGAACTTGCTGGAATGCATTAATTGTATAGATAAACTTGGAAACCAGTGACCTCTTGAGCTTAGCAGGAGATAGACCATGGACATCAGTTGTCACAGTGGTGCCTCTGGAAGAACCTATTGCAAATCCCTAGGCAAAATGAGACCTCAAGGATCTAAGTGTCCACCTGTCTGACAGCTGGGGAATCTAGATAAGGGAGGGAAAATTAGTTATGATAAAACATATCAACAAACATCAATAAATTTTGTAAAACTAATTGTCATGGCTCATATCCTATATGACCAACAGAGGGACCATCAAAAGGAAAGCATCCGTTATGTTTATTGTGAAATTTTTTATTCAAAACAAAGCAATGAGAGAGGAAGACACAATGAGAAAATTACCATTTTTTAAATGGTAAACTTCTTACAAAATGGAATACGTTTTATATTTTAAGTAGTATATTGAAAAGTAAAACATTGGGGCACCTGGGTGGCTCAGTGGTTCGAGCTGCTGCCTTTGGCTCGGGTCATGATCTTACGGTCCTAGGATCGAGCCCTGCATCGGGCTCTCTGCTCCGCAGGTAGACTGCTTTGCTCTCTCTCTCTCTCTCTCTCTCTCTACCTCCTTGTGATCTCTGTCTGTCAAATAAATAAATAAAATCTTTAAAAAAAAAGAAAAGAAATTTAAAACACAAAAAAAATAAAATTTTAATTTAAAAAATTATGTAATTTTTAAAAAACCTTAAAAATAGCAGAACCATTTTTCTTATAACTGGAAAATACATTGTATATATATCTATCAAAAATAACTTGTCGGGCGCCTGGGTGGTTCAGTGGGTTAAGCCGCTGCCTTCAGCTCAGGTCATGATCTCAGGGTCCTGGGATGGAGCCCCACATCGGGCTCTCTGCTCATTGGGGAGCCTGCTACCTCCTTTCTATCTCTCTACCTACTTGTAATCTCTCTCTGTCAAATAAATAAATAAAGTCTTTTTAAAAAATAACTTGCAATGGGAGCGCCTGGGTGGCTCAGTGGGTTAAAGCCTCTGCCTTCGGCTCAGGTCATGATCCCAGGTTCCTTGGATCCAGTCCCACATCAGGCTCTCAGCTCAGAAGGGAGCGTGCTTCCTCCTCTCTCTCTGCCTGACCCTGCCTACTTGTGATCTCTGTCAAATAAATAAATAAAATATTTTATAACAAAAATTTAAAAAAATAACTTGTCAGGTCTGGAATCAGGAGCATATGGAAAAAAATAATATCTGAGGACAATACTTCTGCCATGTTTTGTGCCTTGTTAATATTTTTAAACAGTCAGGCAACTTTTAGCTTTATTGAAATACCTGCTAAGATACCAGCAGTGCCTTTTGGAGCCCTATGACTATAAAAATTAATTGCAAATATTCAAAATGTTTACTATGGTGTCACTATTTAGGGCCACCACCAAGCATGTTTCAGAAGTAAGCAAAACTGTTACTCTTCTGTAAGGCAAAAGGGCATGCTTTCAGGAGTTCCATCTGCTGTACCAGGAGGTGAATCAAGTAATGATTTTTGTCTATAAAATAATTCACTTTTCAATCTAAGATTCCTGATTCCACATTATAATAATAAAAACTAGGAGGAGACTAAAACAAACAAACAACTACAACTACAACAATCAGCTTTTCCTTCGGTGGTAAAGTAAATATAGCCTGAAATTTATTTTTAAATATTTTCAAGATAAGCGTTTTTGTTAGAAAACCATATATTTTATATTAATAAGAAATAACAGGCAAAGTTTTATTAACTTCTAAAAAGTCTAGTTACTTCTATTTATCTATTAACTCATCTCTTTATGAAGTAGAACATGATCACACCTATTGTATCTACCCAAGTTTGTATGCTTTGGTTATTTTATGTTTGCTATTTCCTTGCTTAATTTTTACAATATTTGATACATAATAGTATCTTTAAGTCCATCTATGGTTTCACAGAATTTGTTTGAACTTCATCAAAATGTACCATACTTTTGCACTGTCCTTGTTTTACTTCTCTATTAACTTTCCAAGATTTATTCACTTTAGAGTGTGTAGCTATCACTTATTTTTATTCCTCCATAATGCTATGTTTACAAATTTGTATTTATCTGTACTTTTAAAAATATCTTAATTATATACCATTTCTCATCTCACGTAACACTCACGTTACTTCTACACTTATCAGATATTATGTAACTGAAAACCACAACTCAGCAACAATATATCACCATTTTTCAAAATTAAATGGCTTACCAGAATTCTTTAATTCTATCCTTTATTTGTATTAGATGGCCCTTTATTCTGGTATTTGGCATTGTTCATATGGAGGAAAGCTTATAAATTTATATTCCATAAATAGAAGAATTTATTATGATTGATTAATTATTTTCATTTAGAATGCATAGAATATGGTTGATTTAATATTTCTTTCTTACTCTCTGCCTGGAACAGAGTGCTATCTATGTAATAGCCACTAAAATATTAAGTTAATTACCTAGACTTTGAACTTCATATGGATAGGAATAACATACAGAACTCTTCTCAGATTGGGACACCTGGGTGGCTCAGTCAGTTAAACGCCTGAGCCTTTAGCTCAGGTCATGATCTTAGGGTCCTGGGACTCAGTTCTGCAACAGATTCCCTGCTTAGCCGGGAGTTTGCTTCTCCCTCACCCTGCTGCTCCCCCTGCTTGTGCTCTCTCTCTCTTACAAATAAATAAAATTAAGAAAATGAATTCTTCTCAGATAGCTAATAGAGAATATCGTCTTTGTATTCATCAAAGGGAAAGTGCCATATAATAATGAAATTCAGACTACTTCAAATTCATTTTTTAACCAGTAAGAAAGTACTGGGAACAAGCCAAAAATGTCTTTAATGAATTAAAGAAATAGATTGATTTTCAATATCTTAATGTTTCTAAAATAAATTGCAAGATTTTTATACTAGATATCAGTGTAAATATTCATTATACAAGGATATTCTAAAAATAAACCTGAGAAAACTACTTGACATATATGATGACAAAAATGAGTTTGACAAAAGTCAGTTTGGGTAAAACTTACAACACCTACCACCCAAAACTCTTGTTCTATAATTTCATTATTTTAATTTACAAAAATACAAAAATAATATATCAGAGTAAGTATATTGATAGCTTTGAAGGTATGCTCTTGTTGTGCACTGTTTACTATTGAAAGGGGAATCAAATATGTGATGCTTATGGTGTGACTCTATTAAAATTCAACAAGTTCAGAAGCATAGGAGGAATAGAATAAAGACAAAAGATGACCCTTCCTTATCCTAAAGATAGACAATGGTATAGATGTGCTAGTGGGGGAGAGAATCCAGTCAGTAGATGGAGGATGTAGTAGTGGAAAAAAAAAGACACAACGTTTTGGATGAACGTTTAGCACTATATTTAACAAAGTGAAATAGTGAAATTGTGTGTTAATAGCCTTGAATAAAATCCAAAAAATATTTTCACGGCTGATGATTTTTTTGCAGCCAGGCAGCGCGGACACCAGCTCGGGGAGCCAGGCTAGGAGGCCGCTCAGCGCCGGCTAGGGCCACGCTCGCAGGCCCCCCGGCCTTCGCGGGCGCCCATTCCCGGGCCCGCGCCTCAGGACAGAGGGGGAGGGGGGCGAGGGCGGGGCGGCCAGGAGAAGGGGCTTTGCTAATTTTGCAATCCGGAAGTAAGCTCGCAGAGGACGTGGAGGAGAGTCTGAGAGGAGGTGGAGGGGCTGGCGGAGGAGGGGGGCGAAGCGCCGCGGTGCTGTGCTATGGCCCAGTCGGCACTGCAGAACCCCCTGACTCTCCGCCCCTGCACTCCCGCGCTCCAGCCCAGCCCCTGAGCCCGGGCTGTCTGGCTCCACTGGCCCGCTGCCCCGCCCCGCCGCATGGCTTCTCTGGACGACCCTCTGCGAGCAGGTAAAGTGACACCGCGCCGCGCCATCATCTGGAGCAGAAAGCAAGTGCCGTTAGCTCGTGGGGTTGTTGGGACCCAGCCTCCCGCGACCCCCGGGGCAGAGGGACCACCCCGGATGAAGCGCCCCAACCGAGACCACACGGGGTCGGGCTGCAGACTGAGCCAGGCGAGGTGCCCCCCGCCAGCGAGCGCAATAGCCCCCATCGTTTGGCACCCCCACGCGCGGGTGCCGAGGACCGCCTTCCCTCATTCCCTGCCGTGACCCCGACACTTTTGTTCTGGACTTGAGATCCCAGGTGGAAACTAGTCCCTCAGACCTCCCTGGCAGCAAGGAGCGCAGGGAGGGATTCTTGGTTTTTCCACCCTGGCTCTTCCTCTCTCCACAATCACATGCCTTTCCTCTCCTCATTGTCACTTTTATTCAATGGTTTTGTTCTGCATGTTGACCCGCATAGCGATTTCATGAATGAATATACAGGAAACTAAGTCGGAGCCCACCTGTGAGAGCCCACCTGTGGAGGCCTTTCATTAGAATGGTCTCTGGTTCTAGCCTCAGTTCAGAATACTGCGTGTACCTGAGGACCGAGTCCAGATGTTTCTTTCATCTCTGACTTGAATTTGAAATCCTAACATCACTGTGACCTGGGAAGCCGAGGTCCACAGCATCTTCATCTGAAATTCCACTAGAGCTCCCATTTACCAAGTGCCCCGCCTGAGTGTGTTTTCTACTACTGTCAGGGTTCTAGAAGTTCATGCACTGCCCACCACTGACAGTAGGGGCATCTCTCTGTCCAGATTTTCCCTTTACATAAGGAGGTCAGTTACAGGAGATTAGGGCCCACTCTAAGGACCTCACTGTAATGTGATTGCATTTGTAAGAACTCTAGTTCCAAAGAAGGTCACGTTCTGTGGTACCAGAGATAAGGACAGCAGCAAGGTTTCTGGGGGTAATGCAGGTGAGCTCTTAACAGTCCACTCTCTGGCTCCCCAAATTCGTGTCCTTCCCGTGTGCAAAATACCTTCACCCAATGCCCTCCAAAGCACTAATCATCCCAGAATCAACTCAAAATCTGAAATCTCATCTGTCCTCCTCCACTGAAAGACCCTGATCTCACCCAGACCATGGGACCTGAGGACTGCATACAGAAGCCACAGTCTCCTGGTAAAGCTGCCCATCAGGTCCTGATATCACCCTCATTCGTCCCAGCAACCCAGGGCCTACAGTTCCCAGAGACAGTTTCTAAGAGGAAGTTTGAAGACCACCTCAGAGGACTTTCTTTGGGAGTGAATGAAGAGGGAAGGGGGTCAGAGACTCCTGCCATTCCCAGGGCACCCAGAATCCAGAGAGTGAGGCCTTGGGTGCTTTATAGTGACAGATTCAAGGCAATTCTTTGACTTTTGGACTTCACAATTAACTTAGATTACATTTGTGATTATTATTTTTGTGTGGGGACCATAGCTTTTCTTTTGACCTATGGCTGTTTTCACTTCCGGTTCTGAAGAAGCCCCTAAATCCTAACCCTGTTGAGGACTCCAAAAGCTCTCAGAGCAGCAGTACTGGGGGACAGTGTGGACACATGGTTTGGTTTCTCCTCTGGCCTGATTCTCTAGCAGCCCCGCTCTGTCCTCCTCAGACTTCAGAGCAATAGCTGAATAAGTGGAGAAAGGACCAGGGGGTCAGGAAGGTGGCCAACAAAGAGTGACTTTTCTGGAGGGTGGCTGAGCTAGCGAGTGAGCATGTTAGTCCAGCTCTGCCTGCAGTCTGGATGGAGCTGAACAGGGGCCAGCAAAGGGGAGGAGGAGCAGAGAGCAGGGAGAAAGGGACCAAAGAGGAGATTCAGACGAAGGGAAGTAATTGGGAGGAGAGAAGAAACTCTAGAAGACAGGCATGTAAGAAAAGAAAAGGGATGAAGTGGGCAGCGGGAAAGGGCACCACCAGGGCAGGAGAGAGGGGAAGGGAAGAGGGAGGGAGGGAGGAAAGGGGAAAGGAAGAAGGGAGGAGTCAGCACGCCAGGGCTCCCCCTGCATCTGAAGAAGAGGTGGCTGGTCCTGCTTGTCAAACATGGTGCTCACTCTTGATCCCAGTTTCTGCTCCAAGTGCTACTGGGCTTTGCAGCAAATTAATGACATATATAAAATTATAGGGAAATGACACCTTCCGTTCCATTAATGGTACAGCTTTTAAAATGGTCTCATGAGGCAGGGATTCTAGCCACTGGCGGTCAAAGGCATGAGGCCTGTTAGTGATTCTATTTTTTCCTCTGCAGAATGGGTCTTTCTACATTCCAGGTCCTTTCTACCCCAATAAATAATGCGGCGATTCTCTCAGTGAGTTGTACTTTTGGTTTAAGAAGCCAACTGTCTTTTTAAAGTCCCTTAAAAAAAAAAGTCCTTTCAAAAAAATCTTTTTTTTTTATTTTTTAATCCCATAGGTTTACTCTGATCCTGGAACTTTGTCATTTTGACCTTCTCTGCTGATTAAAATATTCTTCATCATCAGCACCCATGCTCTCCTCTCCTGGTGGTCTCTCCGGAAGGGGTCTTCTCTAGCTATTCTAGCAGGAGATGGGCACTTCCCCTCTACCCCAGTTGCCGGACCAACCTTACCTATTCTGCAGGGTCAGGTCGACCTGGCTTTTATCTGTTGTTCTCTTCTGAGTGGTTAGTTTTTCATAGATACCGTGCTTTGCTTTTGTCAGGATTTACCCTGGGGTATCAAAACCCCTTTCTTGTGCCACTGAAGCCTAAGAAAGAGTCCTGATGAGAGAACCAGGAACTCGAACAGATCATATTTATCCTGAATGTTCCATCCAAAATGAAAAATTCATTTCTGAGGAGCCTCAAGTTCTCTGAGAAGGGAAGTTTCACCAACTTTGTCATGTAGGGGCATCAATTCCGATTCTGTGTCAATTTTCCTACTTTCCCAGCTAATAATTGTCTACCTCAGAAAGCCCACTCTCAACCGTTTCCTCTCTCAAAGGCAGTTGCTCTTAGAGTCTGCACATGGCACTTGGGGCCTGCTGGTCTTTGGCTACTGCCCTCTGTACCTTGGGCCTAACAGCTGGGGGGCATCAAGATGAGAACGTCTCTTGTTCTAAGACTTAATATAGTTTGGGGCACATGGTAAGCAATAATCACTTTTTTTTGATCCAAGTGTTCGACCTTTCTTACTTATTCTAGTACCACAGTTTACTTGTTCTATGATTTGTCCTCCCCCACCCCCATTTTAATATCTCTTAGGTGGCACTCACTTTGCACTTGATGACATATCTTAGTTTAACTGACAGCATTTCTCTTTCTTAGTCGAAGATAAAGTATAGTGCATCTTACCCTTGATGAAAGCTAGGATGCAATTAAATACTCTATTATGGTTATGATTCTGATATTTGAAATCCTCCGGTAACTCCCTGTGCCCCCACAGTGTAGAACCTCACCTCTTCGGCATAGTATAGAAACCATCTCACCCCCAGTGTTAACCCCGGGGCTCAGCCTCCATAACCAGGTAATGCTGCCAGATCAGCTGTCGGTTATCATGAACTTGCTGTAGTTTCCCGAATGCACTGTGCTGCCTCCTGGCACTTTGAAACTTGACACACTCATCCTCATTCTTCGATTTGCCCTTGTCTATCACCTCCCCTGGAAATCTGTTCCTTAGTTGCTTTTCCCAGCTCCAATCTACCCTTGGCACTCCTTTATCTCCCTGTGGTAAAGCCTGTCACACTGCACCATGGACATGCCTCTTGTCCCCCTGAGAAGAGAAAAGGGACATTGAGGGCCCCCAGCATTTGCAGCTCTAGTGCAGAGCCCCATGCCTGGCTTGTAGGAAATGCCAGATCATGAAGACAAACGGAGATCATCCTCTGGCTAAAACCAGCTCTTCTTTGCCTACCGCAGGATCTGGATCAATAAAGAGCAGCCAGTTATTATTGCTCTTTTTCTAGGGATTTTTCCCCATATATTTCCCAGGTCTTTACTCTTTTTATAGCACTTTAATTCAGGCTTCAATCACTTCCTAGTCAGATCAGGTGAAATCATTTTCCTTCCCATACCCACGATGTATTTCACTCCTCGTAATTCTTTTTTTAAAGATCTTATTTACCAATTTGACAGACAAATCACAAGTAGGTAGAGAGGCAGGCAGAGATATCGGGGGGCTGAAGACTCCCCGCTGAGCAGAGAGCCCGATGTGGGGCTCCATCCCCGGACTCTAACCAAAGGCAGAGGCATAAACAACTGAGCCACGCAGGAGCCCCCATATCTGGTAATTTTTAATCAACGTGGATTTGCTGCATCAAATAGTTCCTTCTTCTTCAAATAGAAATATATAAATATATTGATCAAGTCACTCGCATGTCTTAGGAGAATGTCATACCTTTAGTAGCAAACTTGAAATCTTGGCCATTGGTTTTGATTTTTGTTTTGGTTTGATTTGGTTCGGTTTTTGTAATTTTAAAAATCCCTCCAGCCCTTGGCTCTGTCTGACCTGATTGCTTTCAGCTGTTTCTGCAACAAAATTGTCCCCTCAGCGAAAACTGTCATTGTTTTCAGTGGCGCCACCTAATGAACACTTTGTTAATAAAAAGCGTTTTTTTTTTTTTTTTTTTTTTTTTGGCTATGGTAAATGTGGAACCACAATGAGGTATTTCAAAGAGGTGAACCACAGATAAATTTCTCTAAGGGTGGGGTGAGGGTTACTCAAAAAGGAACTTGACAAGGCTTTTAAAGATATCGACAATCATTATAACATAACGTGACTGATTGTTACCGTGCTCTTAACTGGGCAAACACTTGTTGGCCTCCAATATAGACTAACATAGTTGAGATGGTTCTAGCGGCCTTCTAGCACAGGGTCTCATGAGGCAGGGATTCTAGCCACTGGCTGTGCAAGGCATGAGGACTGTTAGTGCTTCTATTTTTTCCTCTGCAGAATGGGTTTTTCTACATTCCAAGTCCTTTCTATCCCAATAAATAATGTGGCGATTATTTCAGTGAGTTGTACTTTTGGTTTAAACATCCAACTGTCTCTTAAAAGGGACTTTTTTCAAGTCTTTTAAAAAAAGTTCTTTCAAAAAAATCTTTTTTTTTAAATTTTATATTTTAATCCCATATGTTTACTCTGATCCTGGAACTTTGTCATTTTGACCTTCTCTGCTGATTAAAATATTCTCTCCAATATGCCAGTTATTTGCAGGTACTTGCACTGTAGACATTCTTTACATATTTTTTAAAAAATCCATTCAGGATTCTTAGTGAAAATCCCGGGAATCTGAAAGACTACCATTTGCTATTCATCAAACAGTTACTGTCTCCACTATGTGACAGGGTTTCAGAGAACGTGAGCTCACAAGAGATGTAACCCTTTTTCACTTTCTACTACCATGTTCATTTCTATGTTACTCAGAGGAGCCTTCTTTGTAGAAACATATTATCCAATCTTTTATAAAGCTGAATTTAAATTCTGTCCCTTCATTCCCCATAAAGCTTAAAAAGCCAAGCAAATTTTGTTCCATTTTTTAAGAGCCCATAGATGGCACTTTTTTAATGTTGCGTTTTTGAGTTTTCATCACTCTTTATGTTACTTCTACTTCACAGAAAAACAATTGCTAATGACAATGTGAACTTCCTACAAATGTGCAATCAAAATCCCTAGGTACACATTACTGAAGTTCTTCGTTCCCTTTAAACATTATTTCTCTCTTGATATGCATTCTTGTTTTGTATTATATTGCATTATAAAGTTTTTTTTAACAGACTGCATTTTTTAGAGTAGTTTGGGGATCAAAGTAAAATTCCCTTTCCCCACATACACACAGCCTTCCCCATTATCAACATCCTGTACCACGGTGATAATTTTTCACGCTCACTGACCCTACACTGACACATCATTATCACCCCAAAGTCCACAGTTTACATTAGAGTTCACTCTTCGTCGGGCACCAGGGTGGCTCAGTGGGTTAAGGCTTCTGCCTTCGGCTCAGGTCATAATCTCATGGTCCTGGGATCCAGCCCCAGACCAGACTCTCTGCTTGGCAGGGAGCCTGCTTTCCCCCAACCCCTGCTTTCCCAGCCTGCCTCTCTGCCTGCTTTGATGCCTGTCAAATAAATAAATAAAATCTTAAAAAAACCTTTTCTCATAGAGTTCACTCTTGGTATAGTATCTTATGCATTTTGACAACTGTGTAGCGATATATATCTAAAATATCATAAATATCATACAGAACATTTTCACTGGCCTAACAATCCTCTGTGCTCTGCCTGTTCATCCTCCTTCTCTCCTAACTGCTACAAACCGCTGACCTTTATACCATTTGCATAGTTCTGCCTTTTCTAGAAGGTCATATAGTTGGAAGCTTGCAACATGAAGCTTTTTCAAATTGACTTCTTTCACTTATTATGATGAATTTTAAGTTTGTTCCATGTCTTTTCATTGCTTGATAGCCATTTCTCTTTATCGCTGAATCATATCCCATTGTTTCAATGGACCACAGTTTATCTATCCATTCTCCTCCTGAAGGATATCTTGGTTACTACCAACTCTTGGCACTTATGGGTAAAGCTGTTACAAACACAGGTTTATATGCAGGATTCTGTGTACACAAAGTTTTCGCTCTTTTGGGTGAGTACCAAGGAGCGTAACTGCTGGATCATATGGTAAGAATATGTTTAGTTTTGTAAGAAACTGCCCAACTGTCTTTCAAAGTGGTAGCACCATTTTGGTGTTCTCACCAGAATGAATGAGAGTTTCTCTTGTTCCTCATCGTCAAAAGCATTTTATGTTGTCAGTATTTTGGATTTTAGCCATTCTAATAGATGTGTAGTGATATATCATTGTTTTATTTATTTATTTTTTAAAAGATTTTATTTATTTATCTGACAGAGAGAGATCACAAGAAGACGGAGAGGCAGTCAGAGAGAGAGAGAAAGGGAAGCAGGCTTCTGCTGAGCAGAGAGCCCAACGTGGAACTCGATCCCAGGACCCTGAGATCATGACCTGAGCCAAAGGGAGCAGCTTAACCCACTGAGCCATCCAGGTGCCCCTCATTGTTCTTTTAATTTACAATTCCTTAATTAGGCATTCTGTGGATCATCACAGCATCTTTTCATATCATTATTGCCATCTCAATATCTTCTTCAGTGAGGTGTCTGTTCCAGTCCTGGCCAATTTTTCAATCAGGTCCTTCATTTTCTTGTGTTTGAGTTAAAAAATGAATAAATAATAATAATAAATAAATAAATAAATAAATAATAAATGAATGGATTTATTATTTATATTATATATGTTATATATAATATATATTATATATATTATTATATATTAAATAATAATTTATTAAAAATAAATTTACTAATGAGGCCAAGAATTCAGAATCACAAATACTTCAGATCTAATAATAACTGCCTTCACTTGATGTTATTCTGTAACATAAATCCTATGATCAAGTTTCAATTTTAAATTCTTACAATTTTAAATTCTTAAATACTTATGAAGAAGCATCATTTGGAGGGAGCAGTTTTCATAATTTAGGATCCATCAGCCTTTTTTTAAAGATTATATTTATTTATTGGACACAGAGAGAGAGAGAGAGAGATCAAAAGTAAGCAGAGAGGCAGACAAGCAGGGAGGGAAGCAGTCTTCCTTTTGAGCAGAGCCCGATGTGGGGCTGGATCCCAGGACCCAGAGACCATGACTTGAGATGAAGGCAGAGGCTTAACCCACCACCCACGTGATGAGAGAGCCCCTCAGGTGCCCCTCATCCATCAGCCTTAATTGTTTGGAGGAAAATGTTTGGATGAATAATGCCTTAGGGAGCTAATCTCTCTAAAGAATTTTCAAGTCTTGGGCACCTGGGTGGCTCAGTGGATTAAGCCACTGCCTTCGGCTCAGGTTATGATCTCAGGGTCCTGGGATCGAGTCCCGCATCATGCTCTGTGCTCAGCAGGGAGCCTGCTTCCTCCTCTCTCTCTCTCTGCCTGCCTCTCTGCCTACTTGTAATCTCACTTTGTCAAATAAATAAATAAATATTTATATAAAAAAAAGAATTTTCAAGTCTTTACCCCTTCAAGGTTTTTGTACAGTTCTGATAGCCTCTAAACATCCAGCTGATTTCTACAGTGGCAGGCCTATTAAAACCTGTCCTCAAACCAGGAATAGAGCTTGAAACATACCAGTCAAGAGCAACTTTGAGTCTTTTAAGGAATTTATCACCATTTCTTTGTTTTTGGTTCATATCTGAAATAGTTCCATATTACACTTGCATAATTTCTCCAGAGCTGACTTTGAAGGAGGCATTCAGTTCCAGCTAGTTCCATATTTTGGCAAGAACTATAATTCTATATATAAAAAAAAACATATTTTAGGGTGCCTGGGGGGCTCAGTGGGTTAAAACCTCTGCCTTGGACTCAGGTTATGATTCCAGGTTCCTGGGATTGAGTCCCACAGTGGGCTCTCTTCTCAGCAGGGAGCCTGCTTCCATTCCTCTCTCTCTGCCTGCCTCTCTGCCTTCCTGTGATCTCTATCAAGGAAATAAATAAATTTTTTAAAAAAACATATTTTATACCAGTTATTCATGTTTATTAACTAAGATATCACAATACAAATAATACAAACAGTTGCTCTTTATTAATACCTTCAACCAAGATCAAAAAAATATGTCATATTTAATCCAAAAATTTTATATCATGTGATAGGTCAGATATATATAAAATTACATTTAAAGTTTTAAAAATATCAGCAAATATTTTCATTTAAATGCAAATTTCAAAGAAAATCTACTTTTCCAAACATGACTTTTTATCCTATTTTTTTTAATTTTGTCGACAACTGATAAATTTTTTAGCGAGACTATAAATGTTAGATTGAAAAAAATGATTAAAAGATGTAGGTTCAAATTATTATGTTCCATTAAAAATGATTTAGTCTTTGATGAACATCTGTTTGGTAAGGTGTTGTATCCAGATATAGTAAATTAATGACATATATAAAATTATAGGGAAATGACACCTTCCGTTCCATTATGAGTAGAGCTTTTAAAATGCTATTTGTCACAACCTGTCATCTTGTCATTATGTAGCATTTAAAAAATATATACTCTTCACTATGAAGTCTTTTAGAAATCTAAAATATGACTTTCTATGGTTTGTGTTTCCATATTCCTTCATTGCCAGTTTGAACAAATCCACATGATTTGATTCAAAGGTAATAAATTCCTCTTATTTGGAAAAATGATGTTTCTTTTTGTTCTCTCACCCTTAGCAGGTGGTTTCATTTTAGCACACTTCAGACTTATAATTTCATGTTTTTAAAACATTTATTATGATCTACATAGATGAATGAATCTTTTATTTTATTAAATTATTGGCCAAAAAATCTGTTATTTTTAAAAATGTATTTCTTTGGAAGGGTTCTTTTAGAGCATTCAGAGAGAATCTAGGAGTGTGGTATTAGGCAATTTTTAAGTAGGTTTGAAATGGTTATTTATATGATTGTTTCTTTAAGGCTTTTGTCTTTTTTTGGTTTTTTTCTTTATCTTATTTTGTCTTATTTTGTCCATTATATGCTATAAAATATTTTGAAAGTAAATTTAAGGTATGTTTTACATAGTTTATTTTTGGAAAAAAAATATTGAAATGACTTATGAAATTCAGTATACTCTCAACATTAATTTATTCTGAAATTTACCAGTTGTCTACTGTCTATTATATGGCAGATATTACTTCAGACTACACTGGTAAATGAAATACTTGTCTTTGTAGAACTTTTATTTTAATGGGTTAGACAATTAAAAGCTATAAACCTTAATAAAAATTGCATAGTGCATTCAAAAATGATGAGTACAATGGGGAAAAAGAAAAATTAAATCAGGGTGAGAAAAATCAAGGTTGCTAGGCAGGGGATGGGGAGTAAAAATTTTTAATAGGAAGATCAGGGTAGTTACAATGAAGCTAACAATTGAATAAAGGTATGGAAAGGTGATGCATTTGCCCAGAACTATCAGCAATAAGGTCACTCCAGACAAAGGAATTGGCTATCTTGAAGGCCATAAGGTTGGATCGTGCCTGGCATATCTGAGGAATAGCAAGGAGGCCACTGTGAGGGACTGAAGAGTAGCAGGGAAAGAGGTCACAGAGGTTAAATGAGTGGCTAGATCATGTAAAAGCTTAGAAGTCATTGTAAAACTTTGGCTTTTATATTTGGAAACTTACTGTGTGATAGAATTTCTGCTAATAACTGAGAGTTCAAATGTCCATAAAATTTCAAGGATTCTTATTCTAGTAAGACAGAATAAAGAAAAAGAGTTCATATTTTCACATGGTGTAACAAATGCTCGGAGATCCAAGTGTAGGAAGCTATGGGAGCACAGAAGAAGGCACTAAAATCACACCAATATATTTGATGACTGTGACTATATATAAATTTGTATTTTCTAGATTTTTTATAGTCATGGAATCACACAGTATATACTATTCATTGCCTGGCTTTTCTTTTCTCAGCACCATTACTTTGAGAATCTCCAATTGTTAATAGTTCATTTTGATGTTGAATAGTAATCTCTTTAATGAATAGATCATAATTTGTCTTTGCTCTATTGATGGACATTGATGAACATTTCCACTGTTTTCAATTCTTAAAAATAAAGCTGCTATGAAATTCATATACAAGTCCTTGTACGAACATAGGGTTTGTTTCTCTTGGTTAAATGCCTAGAAGTAAAATGGCTATTCGTGTAACTGCAACATATTTTGTATTTAAAAAACTTTTCAAACTATTTTCCAAAGTGGTGGTATCATGATACATGCCCACAACAGTTTAGATTTTTTGTTGCTTCTCAATCTAGCTCAGACGAAGTACAATTAGCCTTTATAATTTTAGCCATTCTAATAGATGTCTCATTAGGATTTTAATTTGTATTTCTTTAATGTCTAAATGTTGAGAAATTTGTCATGTGCTTATAAGCCATCCATATCCTTTTGGTGACATGTCTCTTCAATAATTTTCTTTACATGTAAAATTGGATACTCTGTTTGATTATTAGTAAGGTTTTTTATTTTTATTCATATTTTAACAATCAGAGTTGATGTTCATTATCAGATATATAATTTGCAATGCCCTTCTCCATCTTTACGGTTTCTCAATGGATCTTTGATAGTTGTGTCTTTCAAGAAATATGCTACTTCTTTCCTGGTACACGGAGGTATGACTAGAACATTATCAATGTTGACCTTTGCAAAGAAAATCATGGCTTAAGATATATGTAGTCTGCGGTTGTTGGGAGTGTTCTGTAATATCAAGCATATCTAGTTAGTTGATAATTTTATTCAAGTCTTACACATCTTACCAATTTGATGACCATTTGTCTATATAATCTTAAAATAAAGGTGTTGAAATTTTTTTCCATTTCTCTTCTAAGGTAGAAGTTATGATTTTTGTTCTTAGTTTTTCCCTATATATCCCCAAATCTGTTATTAAGTATTAAAAGTCAAGAATTATTATACTCCCTGATGAATTCATCCTTTTACTCTTCTGCAATTTTGACTTGATCTTTATGTCTGATAATGAAATTTGCTTTAAAATCACTTTTAATTATCTGGATATAACCACCAAAGTTATAGTGTGATTAGTGTTAATGTAGCATATTTTTTCTTTTACTTTATAAAGCACTTCTATATTTAATCCTGGGGAAAAAAACAGCTTTTTAGCTCTGGAAGCATCTTTCTAAATTATGTTTTCTTTTTTTTTTAATGAATCAGTAGCAATTTTTGTTAAGGACCTAAACTGAAAGTAGGTTTAGAAATTTATTTATTTATTTATTTGTTTATTTAATTATTTATTTAGTAAAAGATTTTATTTTGTTTATTGACAGCGAGAGAGAGAGAGTGAGAGAGAGAGAGAGGAAGCGCACAAGTGTGAGTAATTACGTGCAAAGGGTGATGAAGAAGCAAGCTCCTTGGGGTGCAAGTAGTACATGCAGGGCTGGATCCCAATACACTGGAATCATGAACTCAGCCATTGCAAACATCTGCCTAAACAACTGAGTCATCCAGGCACCCCTAGAAAATTTTTAAAAAAAGGACCTTTTAAAAACATATTGTTTGTTTCTTTTTTTTTTTTTAATATTTTATTTATTTGACAGACAGAGAGACAGGAAGAGGAAGTATAAGCAGGGCAGAGGGAAAAAGAGAAGCAGGTTTCCCACTGAGCAGAGAGCCTGATGTGGGGCTCCATCCCAGGACCCTGGGATCATGACCTGAAAAGAAGGGACACTTATGGAGGAAGCCACCCAGACACCTCTTTTCTTTGTTTTTAATATATGGCAACTGATGCTTCCCAGCCACGAGGAGTATATTACCCATTGATTAAATCTTTGATAACAACCTATTTAAAGAGGTGTGTAAATATATACTTACTCAGATTTATACACTTTGTGTTTTCTTCATAGTTTGGGGCTGGACCCCATGGTCACAACACTGCTTCCAGTCTTTGCCTTCCCATCTTTTGATACCACGTATTTGGTCAGCAAAGCAAATTAGTATCAAAATTAATAAGCCCTTGGCACCATATCTCTGGAGCAGGGGTTGCTCTTAGCCAACCCCAGAGCAGTTGACCTCCCCTCGCTCGTGCTCTAGCCCCAAGGACTAGGTCCCTGCCACCAGAACTCATTCTTACATGTTATGCTAAGCAGACAAAACCAAAAGAGGAAAGCTCTGATAGCTTTCACTGGCATGCCTCATCTCCCACTCCCTCGACGTCCAGGCAGTACCAGATGCCAGGGAGGGGACTTGGTCCAACATTTGGGAGGGAAGGAAGTAGCCACGAGCAAGTACCTGCCTCTCTGTGCCTTTCTTTCCTGAGCAGGTTGTAAGGAGGAGGAAGAGGAAGGGGAAGAGAGGTGAACTTCAAGGGGTGAAGGCCTCAGGTAGGCAGCTGGCTCCTTCCAGTAGGAAAGGGACAAAGGAGAAGGCAGTGAGTCTTGCAGGGAGGGTGGGGGGTAAGGGTTACAGCTTATGACGGAATCTGGACAGGAGTAATAGGGATACTAGTCATTTGAGTCCACCATTGGCAAGCTGGGCTGAGTGTCAGGGAAGATAGACCTCCCTGGGCAACGGCACATGAGAGAAGGTGGAATTCTTCTCTGAGGAGCAGGTGGAGCTTTGGGTGCTGGAAAGCATAGACAGTATTGTTCCAGGACAAAGGACAGGTCCAGGTACTCCTGGTTGGAGGTCAAGGCCACAGTATGATCCAGGTATTCTACCACCAGCTTGAAGTTACCACATGCCAGCCACCCATCGTTATTGTGTATAACTCTCTGGTGCACTTATTGGCTTATCCATCAAATGACTCCTTCAGCAGCGTGAAAACCACCTCCACAGGCACTCCAGGATATGGGAGGCTTCCAGATTGAAGATTTTGCACAGGATCACCCCAAAAGACAAGAAGTCACTCTGGTGGATTTAGATCTGGTGAAACGTGGCCTTAGGGACCATCCACTTCACAGGCAGTCCACTGTTGGTTGTCTTTTATAGTAACTGATGTGGTGATATCTCTGGCAAGGCTGAAGTCTGAGATCCTCATCATGTTGTCCTTTGTCACCAGAACTACCCTGGTGGCCAGGTCTTGGTGTATGCACTTCTTGGAGGCAAGGTACTCCATGCCTCAGGCTACCTGATATCACAGGATACCAGGTCCTTGGAGGAGAGTTGCTCTGCTGCATTGTGGCTGATATTGTAACAGTACTCTAGGTCAGGAGGCCTCTGGGCCTGCAGGTAATCCTGTTGGTTGTCTTTGGAGGCATATTCCGTGAGAGTGTATGAAGGACCGTCCTGTGTGCAGGACCCAGCAGGTTGATGGTGTCCTTGTGCTGTCCAATCATCTTCATCATCTCCATTTCTGAGATTAGGTTTGACAGGTCTTTCTCTGTTGCATCTGACTTCAACATCTTCACAGACACTTTAGACAAATGGTTGGATTTGTCTTTGTCCAGCCCAATGGCCTCCTCCAACACCATCTGCCCAAAGTAGGCCTGTCTTAGGGGTCTGCCTAAACTGCCTACAACCAGCCTGCCTCAAGGCAGTTATGAACTCTAGATTATTCTCAAAAACATTAAACCACAAGGTAAAAGTTCTCTTCACTATGTCTCTGTCGCAGGTCTAATTTTCTTATCTTTTATCATTTATCTTTTTCCTAATTCTTATTTTCAGTATAGTTTATTTTGGTTCCAGGTGTTTCCCCTGGTTTCTTTATGCTGTTTCATAGGGAAGAATTATCCTGTCATAAAATTATTTCTTGAGCATTCATTACATCTCTCAGTTAAAATGGGTTCTTTTATGGTATTGATTTATTTGAGTTTTCTCAAAATGGGAAGAATATTCAAAATGGTGTTTTCCTCAAGGTTCAGAGTATGTCTTAGCCTCATCTTTACTCTTTTTGAAATTCACTTTTCAAATTCTTGTCCCTCTTTTTATCTTTTTAAATTAAAATGTTTTTTTTTACTATTCTTTTATTTGAGTATAGTTGATATTCAGTGTTACATTGGTTTCAGGTTTTCAATATCTCCATACATTATTCTATGATCACTACAAACATAGCCACCATCTGTCACCATATAACACTATTATAATATCATTGACTATATTCTCTACACTGTCCCATATCTCTTTTTAAAATCTCTGATTTTCATGTTTTCTGTTATTCCAATTTTCAAACATCATTTTACTTTGTTACTTTAATATAATATGCCTGATTACACACCCTTTGCTGAAAACCATAGCATGTGATATATAGTAGTCTTCTTCTTCTTCTTCTTTTTTTTCTTAGTTAACATATAATGTATTATTAGCCCCAGGGGTACAGGTCTGTGAATCGCCAGGTTTACACACTGCACCGCACTCACCACAGCACATACCCTCCCCAATGTTCATAACCCCACACCCTCTCTCTTCCCTCCCCACCCACCCAGCAACTCTCAGTTTGTTTTGTGAGATTAAGAGTCTCTTATGGTTTTTCTCCCTCTCGATCCCATCTTCTTTCATTTACTCTTTTCCTGTCCCCCATATTGCACCTCCATTTCCTCATATCAGGGAGATTATATGATAGTGTCTTTCTCTGTTTGACTTATTTTGCAAAGCATAATACCCTCTAGTTCCATCCATGTCATCGCAAATGGCAAGATTTCATTTCTTTTGATGGCTGCATTGTATTCCATCATATATATATATATATATATATATATATATATATATATATATATTTCATTTGTTGATAGACATCTAGGTTCTTTCCATAGTTTGGCTATTCTGGATATTGCTTCTATAAACATTTGGTGCATGTGCCCCTTTGGTTCATATAGTAGTCTTCTTTACCTCTATCAGAACCCGAGGAAGCTTTATTTATTTATTTATTCACATAAACAGATGATCCAACACAACGTTTTTTGATGTTCAAATGTATTATAATGTCTTACCGCTTAACACTATGCTTACTGCTCTCTTTCACTGTCTGACTAAATCTTCATCATCACTATGCCATTAATCATAAAGAACATTTGAGGTCAGAGTTCTCTCCCTATCAGGGAATGAAGACTCCACCCTTCTGTTTGTGCAGGTAAAATAAATGTTGATATTGTCTGTCCTGCACATACTCCATCCTGTTCACCAGAATATTCACCATCAAAATATATACAAAATAAAAACCATACCTCACCACTTCTATTACCACCCAGTATGCTAAAAACACCATCATATGTTCCTGAATTATTGACTTGATTGATAACCCCACTTCCACACATGCTGCACTCCTTTCTCCCTGCAAATTTATTTTGGTACAGCAACTTAACCTAAAAATCAAGTCAGATGATCTTATTCTGCTGTTGAAAGTCTTTTGGTATCTTCCCCTTTCATATTAAATAAAAACTGAAGGCGTTTCAATGTACTAGAAGGTCACTCTCTCCACCACTATGAACTCCTCATTGGCCTCCTGGCTTTTCCTCAAAAGTAACAGACCAGCTTTTCACACAAAGTCTATATACTTACTTGCTCTGCCTAGAGCAATCTTTTCCTTTAATATTTGTATAACACCCTCCTTCACTTCCTGGGTCTTTGTGCAAATAACATCTCATAAATGAGATATAACTACCCAACCCAAAATAAAATTAACTTTCATCCCAGCATTCTCCAATGGTTTTTTCCTTTCTTGTATTTCTTTGTAACACTTATCACCATCAACCATCCATCACTATTCTATTACTGGTTTATTTTCTTATTGGAGACAGAGAGAGAGTGAGAATTGGGAGGGGGCACAGAGGAAGAAGAAAACACCCCACTGCCTAGAAAGCCTGCGGGGACTTACATCCCAGGAGCCTGAGATCATGACCCAAGCCAAAGGCAGTCAGTCACTCAATGGTCTGAGCCACCGAGGTGCCCCTCTATTATTGGTTTATTTCACTATTATATTTCAAAAAAATGTAAGCTCTTTGTGGTCAGGTATTTTATATGTTTGATTAATTGAAGTATTCTCAGAAAGGTAGCTGGAAGATTGTAAGGGATCACTAAACTGTATTTTGTTGTTATTATTGGGCTCCTTTATGGGCTTTACCTCTTACGCTAGACGTCTATCCTTCAGATGTAAGCAATAAGAATAGAGCCCTGCTGCCTGTTCAAATGAGTAAAAAGCCTGTATTAAGTGGATTTTTAAAAGCTAAATGAATGGCTTAATAGTTGTATATTGGGGGAAAGGGAACATATTTTCCACGGTTTAGAAGTGGAGTTCTTTTATAGAGTTCTTGTACAAGCCTACGCTATTGAACGATAATGGGCAGTTTTACATTCCAATTATACAAACACTTTGGTAATTTATATCCTTTTTTTGTAATTCATGACTGGATCATTTAATTCCTTAGGAGCATTATAGCATTTCAACTTTTCATGTTCAATAAACTTATTGGGGTTGCTACCTTTTTTATTCAAATAGAGAAATAGTCATGATTTAATCTAAATAAAGTGTTATTGATTGGGTTGTTTTCTAGAAATGAGTCGCACATGCTCGTTTAAAAGTTTTGTTTAATCTACAAAAAGCCTTTTGTAGATTAGTAACTTGATCAAAACAGAAAAGTTATGTAACACTCAATTGTTATACTATCTTTGTTTCCATCATGCATTGTAATAACACCCATCTTAACTCTATTTAAGACAAGTCATCGCCAGATGGCTTTCTGGCATTGATTGCATGATATGACATCTAGTATAACTAAAAGTTTTTGGTTTTAGTAGCATATAAATCAATTTAGAGAAATATATGTATTTGAATATAAGGTAAAGTTTTAAATTATTTGTCAATAGTAAACTAAACTTTTTTTTTGTAAATTTTTATTTTCTAAAATTTCATTGAGCTCTTTTGCAATAAGAAACAAGTTACAAAAAATTAAGGCTTATTTACCCCAATTCAAAATTATTAGGAATATAATCATAGAGGTTGAAGTATTTAAAATATTGAACCCAAAATATTTTATTAGGTAAATTCGTGAATGCTGAGCATTCACTGTTAAAATATACTAATCCTATTGATAGACTGGTAGAAGCCTAAGATCAAATATTTATTAAATATTTATATCCATATCTTTTCATGGCTTGGTAATTCATTTCTCTAGCATTAAATAATATTCCATTGTTTGCATGTACTACACTTTATTTGACCTTTCACCTATGGAAGGATATCTTGGTTGCTTCCAAGCTCTTGTCAGTAATGAATAAAACTACTATAGACATCTTTGTGGGTATAGATTTCATCTTCTTTGGATAAATACCAAGAACTGCTACTGCTGAATCATCTGCAAGAATATGTTTAGTTTTGTAAGAAACTGCCAAGTTGTTTTCCATTCTTTATTCTCAATAGGCATGGAAGAACATTCCTGTTGCTCCACATCCTCACCAACATTTTGTGTTCTGTTGTCAGTGTTCTGGATTCTGGGTATGTACTGGTGTCTCTTTTTTGTTTTAATTTGCATTTTCCTGATGACATATGATGTAAGCATCTTTTTATATGCTTATTTGCCATCTGTAATATTTTCTTTTGTGAGGTATCTGCTAAGGTCTTTGGCTCCTTTTTAATCAGGTTTTTCCCCCATTGTTGAGTTTTAAGGGGTCTTTGTGTATTTTTGATTAACAGTCCGTTGCCAGATGTGTATTTTTCAATTTTTTTCTCATAGTCTGTGCTTTGCCTTTTCATTCTCTTGGCATTGTGTTACACAAGGTAGACATTTTTAAATTCAGTGCTTGTGCTTTGTAGCTAAAGTTATTTCCAAAACCAAGGTCATTTAAATTTTTTTCTATACTACCTTCTACATGTTTCATGTTTAGGTTTATAATCCAATCTGAGTTAATTTTTGTGAAGAGGGTATATCTGTCTGGATTTATTTTATTTTATTATTTTATTTTATTTTTATTTCATATATTTACATTTAGCTTCACCATTACTCCAGAACCATTTGTTTAAAAGATTGTATTTTGCTCTCTTGTAATGCTTTTGCTTTTCTATTAAATATAAAATATAATTGATAATATGTATTCTGTTTCTTTAATCTAGTCTTTCTGTGGTATTACAATATCTTGCTTAAAATTATCGTTAGCGGTGGAGGAGTCAAGATGGCGGAGAAGTAGCAGGCCGAGACTACTTCAGCTAGCCGGAGATCAGCTAGATAGCTTATCTAAAGATTGCAAACACCTGCAAATCCATCAGCAGATTGAAGAGAAGAAGAACAGCAATTCTGGAAACAGAAAAACAACCACCTGCTGAAAGGTAGGACCGGCGGAGAAGTGAATCCAAAGCGAAGGGAAGATAGACCCTGGGGGGAGGGGCCGGCTCCCGGCAAGCGGTGGAGCAACCGCGCACAAAATCAGGACTTTTAAAAGTCTGTTCCGCTGAGGGACATCACTCCAGAGGCTACCCGGGGCAAAGCCCACACGGGGTCAGCGTGGCCTCAGGTCCCGCAGGGTCACAGAAGGATCGGGGGTGTCTGAGTGTCGCAGAGCTTGCAGGTATTGGAACGGGAAAGCCGGCTACAGAGACAGAGCCGACAGTAAGCTCGCAGCTCGGTGTTACCTTGAACCGGTCGCAGGCTCGGTGAGCTCGGAGCGTGGCCGGAGGTCAGGCAGACGTGAGTAACTGAGCGCGGTTCTCTGGGCGCGCACTGAGGAGTGCGGCCTTGGGCTCTCGGCTCCTCAGGGCCAGAGACTAGGAGGCCGCCATTTGTATTTCCGTCCTCCGGAACTCTACGGAAAGCGCTCAGGGAACAAAAGCTCCTGAAAGCAAACCCAAGCGGATTACTCACCCCGGCCCTGGGTAAAAGCGGTGCAATTCCGCCTGGGGCAAAGACACTTGAGAATCACTACAACAGGCCCCTCCCCCAGAAGATCAACAAGAAATCCAGCCGAGACCAAGTTCACCTACCAAAGAGTGCGGTTTCAATACCAAGGAGAGCAGCAGAATTCTAGAGGAGGAGAAAGCAAAGAACATACTCATGGCTTTTTCCCTGTGATTTTTTTTAGTCTTGCGGTTAATTTAATTTAATTTTTTTCTTTTTCTTTTTTTTTTTTTTTGCCTTCGGGTAAAATTTTTTTTTTAACTGTTACCGTTTTCTTTTTTAACGATTTTTTACTAGTTTATCTAATACATATATTTTTTTTTCTTTTTTATATTTTTCTTAGGTGTTTTCTTTTTTTAAAAAATTCTTTTTTTTCTATTTTTCTTTTTTTTTATTGTTTCCTTTTGAACCACTTTTTATCCCCTTTCTCCCCCCTCACAATTTTGGATCTCTTCTAATTTGGTTAAAGCATATTGTCCTGGGGTTGTTGCCACCCTTTTAGTATTTTACTTGCCCCTTCATATACTCTTATCTGGACAAAATGACAAGACGGAAAAATTCAACACAAAAAAAAAGAACAAGAGGCAGTACCGAAAGCTAGGGACCTAATCAATACCGACATTGGAAATATGTCAGACCTAGAGTTCAGAATGACAATTCTTAAGGTTCTAGCCGGGCTCGAAAAAGGCATGGAAGATATTAGAGAAACCCTCTCGAGAGATATAAAAGCCCTTTCTGGAGAAATAAAAGAACTAAAATCTAACCAAGTTGAAATCAAAAAAGCTATTAATGAGGTGCAATCAAAAATGGAGGCTCTCACTGCTAGGATAAATGAGGCAGAAGAAAGAATTAGTGATATAGAAGACCAAATGACAGAGAATAAAGAAGCTGAGCAAAAGAGGGACAAACAGCTACTGGACCACGAGGGGAGAATTCGAGAGATAAGTGACACCATAAGACGAAACAACATTAGAATAATTGGGATTCCAGAAGAAGAAGAAAGAGAGAGGGGAGCAGAAGAATTATTGGGGAGAATTTCCCCAATATGGCAAAGGGAACAAGCATCAAAATTCAGGAGGTTCAGAGAACGCCCCTCAAAATCAATAAGAATAGGCCCACACCCCGTCACCTAATAGTAAAATTTACAAGTCTCAGTGACAAAGAGAAAATCCTGAAAGCAGCCCGGGAAAAGAAGTCTGTAACATACAATGGTAAAAATATTAGATTGGCAGCTGACTTATCCACAGAGACCTGGCAGGCCAGAAAGAGCTGGCATGATATTTTCAGAGCACTAAATGAGAAAAACATGCAGCCCAGAATACTATATCCAGCTAGGCTATCATTGAAAATAGAAGGAGAGATTAAAAGCTTCCAGGACAAACAACAACTGAAAGAATTTGCAAACACCAAACCAGCTCTACAGGAAATCTTGAAAGGGGTCCTCTAAGCAAAGAGAGATCCTACAAGTGGTAGATCAGAAAGGAACAGAGACCATATACAGTAACAGCCACCTTACAGGCAATACAATGGCCCTAAATTCATATCTCTCAATAGTTACCCTGAATGTGAATGGGCTAAATGCCCCTGTGAAAAGACACAGGGTATCAGAATGGATAAAAAAACAAAACCCATCTATATGTTGCCTCCAAGAAACTCATTTTAAGCCCGAAGACACCCCCAGATTTAAAGTGAGGGGGTGGAAAAGAATTTACCATGCTAATGGACATCAGAAGAAAGCAGGAGTGGCAATCCTTATATCAGATCAATTAGATTTTAAGCCAAAAACTATAATAAGAGATGAGGAAGGACACTATATCATACTCAAAGGGTCTGTCCAACAAGAAGATTTAACAATTTTAAATATCTATGCCCCCAACGTGGGAGCAGCCAACTATATAAACCAATTAATAACAAAACCAAAGAAACACATCAACAATAATACAATAATAGTAGGGGACTTTAACACTCCCCTCACTGAAATGGACAGATCATCCAAGCAAAAGATCAGCAAGGAAATAAAGGCCTTAAATGACACACTGGACCAGATGGACATCACAGATATATTCAGAACATTTCATCCCAAAGCAACAGAATACACATTCTTCTCTAGTGCACATGGAACATTCTCCAGAATAGATCACATCCTCGGTCCTAAATCAGGACTCAACCGGTATCAAAAGATTGGGATCATTCCCTGCATATTTTCAGACCACAATGCTCTAAAGCTAGAACTCAACCACAAAAGGAAGTTTGAAAAGAACCAAAATACATGGAGACTAAACAGCATCCTTCTAAAGAATGAATGGGTCAACCGGGAAATTAAAGAAGAATTGAAAAAAATCATGGAAACAAATGATAATGAAAATACAACGGTTCAAAATCTGTGGGACACAACAAAGGCAGTCCTGAGAGGAAAATATATAGCGGCACAAGCCTTTCTCAAGAAACAAGAAAGGTCTCAGGTACACAATCTAACCCTACACCTAAAGGAGCTGGAAAAAGAACAAGAAAGAAACCCTAAGCCTAGCAGGAGAAGAGAAATCATAAAGATCAGAGCAGAAATCAATGAAATAGAAACCAAAAAAACAATAGAACAAATCAACGAAAGTAGGAGCTGGTTCTTTGAAAGAATTAAAAAATTGATAAACCCCTGGCCCGACTTATCAAAAAGAAAAGAGAAAGGACCCAAATAAATAAAATCATGAATGAAAGAGGAGAGATCACAACTAACACCAAAGAAATACAAACAATTATCAGAACATACTATGAGCAACTCTACGGCAATAAATTTGACAATCTGGAAGAAATGGATGCATTCCTAGAAACATATAAACTACCACAACTGAACCAGGAAGAAATAGAAATCCTGAACAGACCCATAACCAGTAAGGAGATTGAAACAGTCATTAAAAATCTCCAAACAAACCAAAGCCCAGGGCCAGACGGCTTCCCGGGGGAATTCTACCAAACATTTAAAGAAGAACTAATTCCTATTCTCCTGAAACTGTTCCAAAAAATAGAAATGGAAGGAAAACTTCCAAACTCATTTTATGAGGCCAGCATCACCTTGATCCCAAAACCAGGCAAGGATCCCACCAAAAAAGAGAGCTATAGACCAATATCCTTGATGAACACAGATGCGAAAATACTCAACAAAATACTAGCCAATAGGATTCAACAGTACATTAAAAAGATTATTCACCACGACCAAGTGGGATTTATTCCAGGGCTGCAAGGTTGGTTCAACATCCGCAAATCAGTCAATGTGATACAACACATCAATAAAAGTAAGAACAAGAACCATATGATACTCTCAATAGATGCTGAAAAAGCATTTGACAAAGTACAGCATCCCTTCCTGATCAAAACTCTTCAAAGTGTAGGGATAGAGGGCACATACCTCAATATCATCAAAGCCATCTATGAAAAACCCACCGCAAATATCATTCTCAATGGAGAAAAACTGAAAGCTTTTCCGCTAAGGTCAGGAACACGGCAGGGATGTCCATTATCACCACTGCTATTCAACATAGTACTAGAGGTCCTAGCCTCAGCAATCAGACAACAAAAGGAAATTAAAGGCATCCAAATCAGCAAAGAAGAAGTCAAATTATCACTCTTCGCAGATGATATGATACTATATGTGGAAAACCCAAAAGACTCCACTCCAAAACTGCTAGAACTTGTACAGGAATTCAGTAAAGTGTCAGGATATAAAATCAATGCACAGAAATCAGTTGCATTTCTCTACACCAACAGCAAGACAGAAGAAAGGGAAATTAAGGAGTCAATCCCATTTACAATTGCACCCAAAACGATAAGATACCTAGGAATAAACCTAACCAAAGAGACACAGAATCTATACTCAGAAAACTATAAAGTACTCATGAAAGAAATTGAGGAAGACACAAAGAAATGGAAAAATGTTCCATGCTCCTGGATTGGAAGAATATATATTGTGAAAATGTCTATGTTACCTAAAGCAATCTACACATTTAATGCAATTCCTATCAAAGTACCATCCATCTTTTTCAAAGAAATGGAACAAATAATTCTAAAATTTATATGGAACCAGAAAAGACCTCGAATAGCTAAAGGGATATTGAAAAAGAAAGCCAACGTTGGTGGCATCACAATCCCGGACTTCAAGCTCTATTACAAAGCTGTCATCATCAAGACAGCATGGTACTGGCACAAAAACAGACACATAGATCAATGGAACAGAATTAGAATTAGAATTAGCCCAGAAATAGACCCTCAAATCTATGGTCAACTCATCTTCGACAAAGCAGGAAAGAATATCCAATGGAAAAAAGACAGCCTCTTCAATAAATGGTGCTGGGAAAATTGAACAGCCACATGCAGAAAAATGAAATTGGACCATTTCCTTACACCACACACGAAAATAGACTCAAAATGGATGAAGGACCTCAATGTGCGAAAGGAATCCATCAAAATCCTTGAGGAGAACACAGCCAGCAACCTCTTCGACCTCAGCCGCAGCAACATCTTCCTAGGAACAACGCAAAAGGCAAGGGAAGCAAGGGCAAAAATGAACTATTGGGATTTCATCAAGATCAAAAGCTTTTGCACAGCAAAGGAAACAGTTAACAAAATCAAAAGACAACTGACAGAATGGGAGAAGATATTTGCAAACGACATATCAGATAAAGGACTAGTGTCCAGAATCTATAAAGAACTTAGCAAACTCAACACCCAAAGAACAAATAATCCAATCAAGAAATGGGCAGTGGACATGAACAGACATTTCTGCAAAGAAGACATCCAGATGGCCAACAGACACATGAAAAAGTGCTCCATATCACTCGGCATCAGGGAAATACAAATCAAAACCACAATGAGATATCACCTCACACCAGTCAGAATGGCTAAAATCAACAAGTCAGGAAATGACAGATGCTGGCGAGGATGCGGAGAAAGGGGAACCCTCCTACACTGTTGGTGGGAATGCAAGCTGGTGCAACCTCTCTGGAAAACAGTATGGAGGTTCCTCAAAATGTTGAAAATAGAACTGCCCTATGACCCAGCAATTGCACTATTGGGTATTTACCCTAAAGATACAAACGTAGTGATCCAAAGGGGCACGTGTACTCGAATGTTTATAGCAGCAATGTCCACAATAGCCAAACTATGGAAAGAACCTAGATGTCCATCAACAGATGAATGGATCAAGAAGATGTGGTATATATACACAATGGAATACTATGCAGCCATCAAAAGAAATGAAATCTTGCCATTTGCGACAACATGGATGGAACTAGAGCGTATCATGCTTAGCGAAATAAGTCAAGCGGAGAAAGACAACTATCATATGATCTCCCTGATATGAGGAAGTGGTGATGCAACATGGGGGCTTAAGTGTATACGAGAAGAATAAATGAAAGAAGATGGGATTGGGAGGGAGACAAACCATAAGTGACTCTTAATCTCACAAAACAAACTGAGGGTTGCTGGGGGGAGGGGGTTTGGGAGAAGGGGGTGGTATTATGGACATTGGGGAGGGTATGTGTTTTGGTGAGTGCTGTGAAGTGTGTAAACCTGGTGATTCACAGACCTGTACCTCTGGGGATAAAAATATATGTTTATAAAAAATAAAAAATTATATTAAAAAAAAAAAGCTGTACTCATAATGAAACGGAAGGTGTCATTTCCCTATAATTTTATATATGTCATTAATTTGCTCCAAAGCCCAGTAGCACTTGGAGCAGAAACTGGGATCAAAGAGTGAGCACCCTGTTTGACAAGCGGGAGCAGCCACCTCTTCTTCAGATGCAGGGGGAGCCCTGGCGTGCTGACTCCTCCCTTCTTCCTTTCCCCTTTCCTCCCTCCCTCCCTCTTCCCTTCCCCTCTCTCCTGCCCTGGTGGTGCCCTTTCCCAATGCCCACTTCATCCCTTTTCTTTTCTTACATGCCTGTCTTCAAGAGTTTCTTCTCTCCTCCCAAATACTTCCCTTCGTCTGAATCTCCTCTTTGGTCCCTTTCTCCCTGCTCTCTGCTCCTCCTCCCCTTCCCTGGCCCCTGTTCAGCTCCATCCAGACTGCAGGCAGCGCTGGACTAACATGCTCACTCTCTAGCTCAGCCACCCTCCAGTGAAGTCACTCTTCGGTGGCCACCTTCCTGACCCCCTGGTCCTTTCTCCACTTACTCAGCTATAGCTCTGAAGTCTGAGGAGGACAGAGCGGGGCTGCCGCAGAATCAGGCCAGAGGAGAAACCAAACCATGTGTCCACACTGTCCCCCAGTACTGCTGCTCTGAGAGCTTTTGGAGTCCTCAACAGGGTTAGGATTTAGGGGCTTCTTCAGAACCGGGAGTGAAAACAGCCATAGGTCAAAAGAAAAGCTATGGTCCACACACAAAAATAATAATCACAAATGAAAACTAAGTTAATTCTGAAGTCCCAAAGTCAAAGAATTGCCTTGAATCTGTCACTATAAAGCACCCAAGGCCTCACTCTCTGGATTCTGGGTGCCCTGGGAATGGCAGGAGTCTCTGACCCCCTTCCCTCTTCATTCACTCCCAAAGAACATCCTCTGAGGTGGTCTTCAAACTTCCTCTTAGAAACTGTCTCTGGGAACTGTAGGCCCTCGGCTGCTGGGACGAATGAGGGTGATCAGGACCTGATGGGCAGCTTTACCAGGAGACTGTGGCTTCTGTATGCAGTCCTCAGGTCCCATGGTCTGGGTGAGATCAGGGTCTTTCAGTGGAGGAGGACAGATGAGATTTCAGATTTTGAGTTGTTCTGGGATTAGTGCTTTGGAGGGCATTGGATGAAGGTATTTTGCACACGGGAAGGACACGAATTTGGGGAGCCAGAGAGTGGACTGTTAAGAGCTCACCTGCATTACCCCCAGAAACCTTGCTGCTGTCCTTATCTCTGGTACCACAGAACGTAACCTTATTTGGAACTAGAGTCCTTACAAATGCAATCACATTACAGTGAGGTCCTTAGAGTGGGCCCTAATCTCCTGTAACTGACCTCCTTATGTAAAGGGAAAATCTGGACAGAGAGATGCCCCTACTGTCAGTGGTGGGCAGTGCATGAACTTCTAGAACCCTGACAGTAGTGGAAAACACACTCAGGCGGGGCACTTGGTAAATGGGAACTCTAGTGGAATTTCAGATGAAGATGCTGTGGACCTTGGCTTCCCAGGTCACAGCGACGTTAGGATTTCAAATTCAAGTCAGAGATGAAAGAAACATCTGGACTCGGTCCTCAGGTACACGCAGTATTCTGAACTGAGGCTAGAACCAGAGACCATTCTAATGAAAGGCTTCCACAGGTGAGCTCTCACAGGTGGGCTCCGACTTAGTTTCCTGTATATTCATTCATGAAATCGCTCTGCGGGTCAACATGCAGAACAAAACCATTGAATAAAAGTGACAATGAGGAGAGGAAAGGGACGCCCAAGGCATGTGAATGTGGAGAGAGGAAGAGCCAGGGTGGAAAAACCGAGAATCCCTCCCTGCGCTCCTTGCTGCCAGGGAGTTCTGAGGGACTAGTTTCCACCTGGGATCTCAAGTCCAGAACAAAAGTGTCGGGGCCACGGCAGGGGATGAGGGAAGGGGGTCCTCAGCACCCGCGCGTGGGGGTGCCAAACGATGGGGCCTATTTCGCTCGCTGGCGGAGGGCACCTCGGCTGCCTCAGTCCGCAGCCCGACCCCATGTCGTCTCGGTTGCGGTGCATCGTCCGGGGTGGTCCCGCTGCCCCGGGGGTCGCGGGAGGCTGGGTCCCGACAACCCTGCGAGCTAACTGCCCGCGCTTTCTGCTCCAGATGAGGGCGCAGCGTGGTGTCACTTTACCTGCTCCCAGAGGGTCGTCTGGAGAAGCCATGGGGCGGGGCGGGGCAGCGGGCCAGGGGAGCCAGACAGCCCGGGCTCAGGGGCTGGGCTGCAGCGCGGGAGTTCAGGGGCGGCGATTCAGGGGGTTCTGCAGTGCCGACTGGGCCGTAGCACAGCACCGGGGCGCTTTGCGCCCCTCCTCCACCAGCCCCTCCACCTCCTCTCAGACTCTCCTCCGGGTCCTTGGAGAGCACACTTCCGGATTCCGCAATTAGCAAAGCCCCTTCTCCTGGCCGCCCCCGCCCTCGCCCCCCTCCCCCTCTGTCCTGAGGCTCGGGCCCCGGAATGGGCGCCGGCGAAGCCGGGGGGCCTCCAAGCGTGGCCTGAGCCGGCGCTGAGCGGCCTCCTAGCCTGGCTCCCCGAGCCGGTGTCCGCGCGCTGCCTGGCTGCAAAAAGATCATCAGCAGTGAAAATATTTTTTGGATTTTATTCAAGGCTATTAACACACAATTTCACTATTTCACTTTGTTAAATATAGTGCTAAACGTTCAACCAAAATGTTGTGTCTTTTTTTTTTCCACTACCACATCCTCCATCTACTGACTGGATTCTCTCCCCAACTAGCACATATATACCATTGTCTATCTTTAGGATAAGGAAGGGTCATCTTTTGTCTTTATTCTATTCCTCCTATGCTTCTGGACTTTTTGAATTTTAATAGAGTCACACCATAAGCATCACATATTTGATTCCCCTTTCAATAGTAAACAGTGCACAACCAGAGCATACCTTCAAAGCTATCAATATACTTACTCTGATATATTATTTTTGTATTTTTGTAAATTAAAATAATGAAATTATAGAACAAGAGTTTGGGGTGATAGGTGTTGTAAGTTTTATCCAAACTGACTTTTGTCAAACTCATTTTTGTCATCATATATGTCAAGTAGTTTTCTCGGGTTTATTTTTAGAATATCCTTGTATAATGAATATTTACACTGATATCTAGTATAAAAATCTTGCAATTTATTTTAGAAACATTAAGATATTGAAAATCAATCTATTTCTTTAATTCATTAAAGACATTTTTGGCTTGCTTCCAGTACTTTCTTACTGGTTAAAAAATGAATTTGAAGTAGTCTGAATTTCATTATTATATGGCACTTTCCCTTTGATGAATACAAAGACGATATTCTATATTAGCTATCTGAGAAGAATTCATTTTCTTAATTTTATTTATTTATAAGCGAGAGAGAGCACAAGCAGGGGGAGCAGCAGGGTGAGGGAGAAGCAAACTCCCGGCTAAGCAGGGAATCTGTTTCAGAACTGAGTCCCAGGACCCTAAGATCATGACCTGAGCTAAAGGCTCAGGCGTTTAACTGACTGAGCCAGCCAGGTGTCCCAATCTGAGAAGAGTTCTGTATGTTATTCCTATCCATATGAAGTTCAAAGTCTAGGTAATTAACTTAATATTTTAGTGGCTATTACATAGATAGCACTCTGTTCCAGGCAGAGAGTAAGAAAGAAATATTAAATCAACCATATTCTATGCATTCTAAATGAAAATAATTAGTCAATCATAATAAATCCTTCTATTTATGGAATATCAACTTATAAGCTTTCCTCCATATGAACAATGCCAAATACCAGAATATAGGGTCATCTAATACAAATAAAGGATAGAATTAAAGAATTCTGGTAAGCCATTTAATTTTGAAAAATGGTGCTATATTGTTGCTGAGTTGTGGTTATCAGTTACATAATATCTGATAAGTGTAGAAGTAACGTGAGTGTTACGTGAGATGAGAAATGGTTTATAATTAAGATACTTTTAAAAGTACAGATAAATACAAATTAGTAAACATAGCATTATGGAGTAATAAAAATAAATGATAGCTACACACTCTAAAGTGAATAAATCTTGGAAAGTTAATAGAGAAGTAAAACAAGGACAGTGCAAAAGTATGGTACATTTTGATGAAGTTCAAACAAATTCTGTGAAACCATAGATGGACTTAAAGATACTATTATGTATCAAATATTGTAAAAATTAAGCAAGGAAATAGCAAACATAAAATAACCAAAGCATACAAACTTGGGTAGATACAATAGGGGTGATCATTTCTACTTCATAAAGAGATGAGTTAATAAATAGAAGTAACTAGACTTTTTAGAAGTTAATAAAACTTTGCCTGTTATTTCTTAGTAATATAAAATATATGGTTTTCTAACAAAAACACTTATCTTAAAAATATTTAAAAATAAATTTTAGGCTATATTAACTTTTCCACTGAAGGAAAAGCTAGTTGTTGTAGTTGTTGTTGTAGTTGTTTGTTTTAGTCTCCTCCTAGTTTTTATTATTATAATGTGGAATAAGGAATGTTAGATTGAAAAGTGAATTATTTTATAGACAAAAATCATTACTTGATTCACCTCCTGGTACAGCAGATGGAACTCCTGAAAGCATGCCCTTTTGCCTTACAGAAGAGTAACAGTTTTGCTTCTGAAACATGCTTGGTGGAGGCCCTAAATAGTGACACCATAGTAAACATTTTGAATATTTGCAATTAATTTTTATAGTCATAGGGCTCCAAAAGGCACTGCTGGTATCTTAGCAGGTATTTCAATAAAGCTAAAAGTTGCCTGACTGTTTAAAAATATTAACAAGGCACAAAACATGGCAGAAGTATTGTCCTCAGATATTATTTTTTTCCATATGCTCCTGATTCCAGACATGACAAGTTATTTTTTTAAATTTTTGTTATAAAAGATTTTATTTATTTATTTGACAGAGATCACAAGTAGGCAGGGTCAGGCAGAGAGAGAGGAGGAAGCACGCTCCCTTCTGAGCTGAGAGCCTGATGTGGGACTGGATCCAAGGAACCTGGGATCATGACCTGAGCCGAAGGCAGAGGCTTTAACCCACTGAGCCACCCAGGCGCTCCCATTGCAAGTTATTTTTAAAAAGGCTTTATTTATTTATTTGACAGAGAGAGATTACAAGTGGGCAGAGAGGCAGGTAGAGATAGAGAGGAGGTAGCAGGCTCCCCAATGAGCAGAGAGCCCGATGTGGGGCTCCATCCCAGGACCCAGAGATCATGACCTGAGCTGAAGGCAGCGGCTTAACCCACTGACCACCCAGGCGCCCGACAAGTTATTTTTGATAGATATATATATAATGTATTTTCCAGTTATAAGAAAAATGGTTCTGCTATTTTTAAGGTTTTTAAAAAATTACATAATTTTTTAAATTAAAATTTTATTTTTTTGTGTTTTACATTTCTTTTCTTTTTTTTAAAGATTTTATTTATTTATTTGACAGACAGAGATCACAAGCAGGTAGAGAGAGAGAGAGAGAGAGAGAGAAGCAGTCTTCCTGCTGAGCAGAGAGCCCGATGCAGGGCTCGATCCCAGGACCCTGAGATCATGACCCGAGCCAAAGGCAGCAGCCCGAACCACTGAGCCACCCAGGTGCCCCAATGTTTTACTTTTCAATATACTACTTAAAATATAAAACCTATTCCATTTTGTAAGAAGTTTACCATTTAAAAAATGGTAATTTTCTCATTGTGTCTTCCTCCCTCATTGCTTTATTTTGAATAAAAAATTTCACAATAAACATAACGGATGCTTTCCTTTTGATGGTCCCTCTGTTGGTCATATAGGATATGAGCCATGACAATTAGTTTTACAAAATTTATTGATGTTTGTTGATATGTTTTATCATAACTAATTTTCCCTCCCTTATCTAGATTCCCCAGCTTTCAGACATGTGGACACTTATATCCTTGAGGTCTCATTTTGCCTAGGGATTTGCAATAGGTTCTGCCAGAGGCACCACTGTGACAACTGATGTCCATGGTCTATCTCCTGCTAAGCTCAAGAGGTCACTGGTTTCCAAGTTTATCTATACAATTAATGCATTCCAGCAAGTTCTTTTTTTTTTTAATATTAACAAACTTATTTTAAAGTTTATATGGAGAAACAAAGACTCACAATAGTCAACATAGTGTTGAAGGAGAACAAAGACTGAGGACTGCCTTCAAAGTTTACCATAATGATGGGGCACCTGGGTAGCTCAGTGGGTTAAGCCTCGGCCTTCAGCTCAGGTCATGAACCCAGGGGCCTGGGATCCAGTCCCACATTGGGCTCTCTGCTCAGCAGGGAGCCTGCTTCGCCTCATCTCTCTCTCTGCCTATTTGTGATCTCTCTCTCTCTGTCAAATAAATAAATAAAATCTTTAAAAAAAGTATATCCTAACAATGATTGTAAGCAAGATATTGTAATACCACAGAAAGACTAGATTAAAGGAACGGAATACATATTTTCAATTATATTTTATATGTAATAGAAAAGCAAAAGCATTACAAGAGAGCAAAATACAATCCTTTAAAGAAATGGTCCTGGAGTAATGGTGAAGCTAAATGTAAAAATATGAAATAAAAATAAAATAAAATAATAAAATAAAATAAATCCAGACAGATATCATACCCTCTTCACAAAAATTAACTCAGAATGGATTATAAACCTAAACGTGAGAGATGTAGAAGGTAATATAGAAGAAAATTTAAATGACCTTGGTTTTGGAAATAACTTTAGCTACAAAAGCACAAGCACTGAATTTAAAAATGTCTACCTTGTGTAACACAATGCCAAGAGAATGAAAAGGCAAAGCACAGACTATGAGAAAAAATTTTCAAAACACACATCTGGCAACGGACTGTTAATCAAAAATACACAAAGACCCCTTAAAACTCAACAATGGGGGAAAAACCTGATTAAAAATGAGCCAAAGACCTTAGCAGATACCTCACAAAAGAAAATATTACAGATGGCAAATAAGCATATAAAAAGATGCTTCACATAATATGTCAACAGGAAAATGCAAATTAAAACAAAAAAGAGACACCAATAACACTTTATTTAGATTAAATCATGACTATTTCTCCATTTGAATAAAAAAGGTAGCAACCCCAATAAGTTTATTGAACATGAAAAGTTGAAATGCTATAACGCTCCTAAGGAATTAAATGATCCAGTCATGAATTACAAAAAAAGGATATAAATTACCAAAGTGTTTGTATAATTGGAATGTACAACTGCCCATTATCGTTCAATAGTGTAGGCTTGTACAAGAACTCTATAAAAGAACTCCACTTCTAAAGCGTGGAAAATATGTTCCCTTTCCCCCTATATACAACTATGAAGCCATTCATTTAGCTTTTAAAAATCCACTTAATACAGGCTTTTTACTCATTTGAACAGGCAGCAGGGCTCTATTCTTATTGCTTACATCTGAAGGATAGACGTCTAGCGTAAGAGGTAAAGCCCATAAAGGAGCCCAATAATAACAACAAAATACAGTTTAGTGATCCCTTACAATCTTCCAGCTACCTTTCTGAGAATACTTCAATTAATCAAACATATAAAATACCTGACCACAAAGAGCTTACATTTTTTTGAAATATAATCGTGAAATAAACCAATAATAGAGGGGCACCTCGGTGGCTCAGACCATTGAGTGACTGCCTTTGGCTTGGGTCATGATCTCAGGGTCCTGGGATGTAACTCCCCGCAGGCTTTCTAGGCAGTGGGGTGTTTTCTTCTTCCTCTGTGCCCCCTCCCAATTCTCTCTCTCTCTGTCTCCAATAAGAAAATAAACCAGTAATAGAATAATGATGGATGGTTGATGGTGATAAGTGTTACAAAGAAATACAAGAAAGGAAAAAACCATTGGAGAATGCTGGGATGAAAGTTAATTTTATTTTTTGTTGGGTAGTTATATCTCATTTATGAGATGTTATTTGCACAAAGAACCAGGAAGTGAAGGAGGGTGTTAAACAAATATTAAAGGAAAAGATTGCTCTAGGCAGAGCAAGGAAGTATATAGACTTTGTGTGAACAGCTGGTCTGTTACTTTTGAGGAAAAGCAAGGAGGCCAATGAGGAGTTCATAGTGGTGGAGAGAGGAAGAACGTATTGATGCATGGCCTTCTAGTACATTGAAACGCCTTCAGTTTTTATTTAATATGAAAGGGGAAGATACCAAAAGACTTTCAACAGTAGAATAAAATCATCTGACTTGATTTTTAGGTTACGTTGCTGTACCAAAATAAATTTGCAGGGAGAAAGAAGTGCAGCATGTGTGGAAGTGGGGTTATCAATCAAGTCAATAATTCAGGAACATATGATGGTGTTTTTAGCATGCTGGGTGGTAATAGAAGTGGTGAGGTATGGTTTTTATTTTGTATATTTTTTGATGGTGAATATTCTGGTGAACAAGATGGAGTATGTGCAGGACAGACAATATCAACATTTATTTGACCTGCACAAAGAGAAGGGTGGAGTCTTCATTCCCTGATATTGAGAGAACTCTGAGTTCAAATGTTCTTTTTGATTAAATGGCATAGTGATGATGAGGATTTAGTCAGACAGTGAAAGAGAGCAGTAAGCATAGTGTTAAGCGTTAAGACATTATAATACATTTGAACATCAAAAAACGTTGTGTTGGATCATCTGTTTATGTGAGTAAATAAATAAATAAAGCTTCCTGGGGTTCTGATAGAGGTAAAGAAGACTACTATATGATCCAAAGGGGCACGTGCACCAAATGTTTATAGCAGCAATATCCAGAATAGCCAAACTATGGAAAGAACCTAGATGTCCATCAACAATTGAATGGTATACATATGTATACATACATATATATATATATATATACACATGATGGAATACTATGCAGCCATCAAAAGAAATGAAATCTTGCCATTTGCGATGACATGGATGGAACTAGAGGGTATTATGCTTAGCAAAATAAGTCAACCAGAGAAAGACACTATCATATGATCTCCCTGTATGAGGAAATGGAGGTGCAATATGGGGGACAGGAAAAGAGTAAATGAAACAAGATGGGATCCGGAGGGAGACAAAACATAAGAGACTTTTAATCTCACAAAACAAACTGAGAGTTGCCGGGGGGGTGGGGAGGGTAGGGAGAGGGTGTTGGGGTTATGAACATTGGGGAGGGTATGTGCTGTGGTGAGTGCTGTGAAGTGTGTAAACCTGGCGATTCACTGACCTGTACCCCTTAAGAAAAAAAGAAGAAGAAGACTACTATATATCACATGCTATGGTTTTCAGCAAAGGGTGTGTAATCAGAAATATTTTATTAAAGTAACAATGTAAAATGATGTTCGAAAATTGGAATAACAGAAAACATAAAAATCAGAGATTTTAAAAAGAGATATGGGACAGTGTAGAGAATATAGTCAATGATATTATAATAGTGTTATATGGTGACAGATGGTGGCTATGTTTGTAGTGATCATAGAATAATGTATGGAGATATTGAAAACCTGAAACCAATGTAACACTGAATATCAACTATACTCAAATAAAAGAATAGTAAAAAAAAAAAAACATTTTAATTTAAAAAGATAAAAAGAGGGACAAGAATTTGAAAAGTGAATTTCAAAAAGAGTAAAGATGAGGCTAAGACATACACTGAACCTTGAGGAAAACACCATTTTGAACATTCTTCCCATTTTGAGAAAACTCAAATAAATCAATACCATAAAAGAACCCATTTTAACTGAGAGATGTAATGAATGCTCAAGAAATAATTTTATGACAGGATAATTCTTCCCTATGAAACAGATACAGAAACCAGGGGAAACACCTGAAAGCAAAATAAACTATACTGAAAATAAGAATTAGGAAAAAGATAAATGATGAAAGATAAGAAAATTAGACCTGCCAATGAGACCTAGTGAAGAGAACTTTTAGCTTGTGGTTTAATGTTTTTGAGAATAATCTAGAGTTCATAACTGCCTTGAGGCAGGCTGGTTGTAGGCAGTTTAGGCAGACCCCTAAGACAGGCCTACTTTGGGCAGGTGGTGTTGGAGGAGGCCATTGGGCTGGACAAAGAAAATCCAACCATTTGACTAAAGTGTCTGTGAAGATGTTGAAGTCAGATGCAACAGAGAAAGACTTGTCAAATCTAATCTCAGAAATGGAGATGATGAAGATGAATGGAAAGCACAAAGACACCATCAACCTGCTGGGTCCTGCACACAGGACGGTCCTCCGTACACTCTCACGGAATATGCCTCCAAAGACAACATACAGGATTACCTGCAGGCCCAGAGGCCTCCTGACCTGGAGTACTGTTACAATATCAGCCACAATGCAGCAGAGCAACTCTCCTCCAAGGACCTGGTATCCTGTGCCTATCAGGTAGCCTGAGGCATGGAGTACCTTGCCTCCAAGAAGTGCATACCCCAAGACCTGGCCACCAGGGAAGTGCTGGTGACAAAGGACAACATGATGAAGATCTCAGACTTCAGCCTTGCCAGAGATATCACCACATCAGTTACTATAAAAAGACAACCAACAGTGGACTGCCTGTGAAGTGGATGGTCCCTAAGGCCACGTTTCACCAGATCTACATCCACCGGAGTGACTTCTGGTCTTTTGGGGTGATCCTGTGCAAAATCTTCACTCTGGAAGCCTCCCATATCCTGGAGTGCCTGTGGAGGTGGTTTTCACGCTGCTGAAGGAGTCATTTGATGGATAAGCCAAAAAGTGCACCAGAGAGTTATACACAATAATGAGGGGTGGCTGGCATGTGGTACTTTCAAGCTGGTGGTAGAAGTCCTGGATCATACTGTGGCCTTGACCTCCAACCAGGAGTACCCGGACCTGTCCTTGGCCCTGGAACAATTCTGTCTATGCTTTCCCAACACCCAAAGCTCCACCTCCTCCTCAGAGAAGAATTCCACCTTCTCTCATGTGCCGTTGCCCAGGGAGGCCTATCTTCCCTGACACTCAGCCCAGCTTGCCAATGGTGGACTCAAATGATTAGTATCCCTATTACTCTTGTCCATATTCCATCATAAGCTGTAACCCTTACCCCCCACCCTCCCTGCAAGACTCACTGCCTTCTCCTTTGTCCCTTTCCTACTGGCAGGAGCCAGCTGCCTACCTGAGGCCTTCACCCCTTGAAGTTCACCTCTCTTCCCCTTCCTCTTCCTCCTCCTTACAACCTGCTCAGGAAAGAAAGGCACAGAGAGGCAGGTACTTGCTCGTGGCTACTTCCTTCCCTCCCATATGTTGGACCAAGACCCCTCCCTGGCATCTGGTACTGCCTGGACGTCGAGGGAGTGGGAGATGAGGCATGCCAGTGAAAGCTGTTGGAGCTTTCCTGTTTTGGTTTTGTCTGCTTAGCATAACATGTATGACTGAGTTCTGGTGGCAGGGACCTAGTCCTTGGGGCTAGAGCACTAGCGAGGGGAGGTCAACTGCTCTGGGCCTTGGCTAAGAGCAACCCCTGCTCCAGATATATGGTGCCAAGGGCTTATTAATTTTGATACTAAATTGCTTTGCTGACCCAATACCTGGTATCAAAAGATGGGAAGGCAAAGACTGGAAGCAGTGTTGTGACCATGGGGTCCAGCCCCAAACTATGAAGAAAACACAAAGTGTATAAATCTGAGTAAGTATATATTTACACACCTCTTTAAATAGGTTGTTATCAAAGATTTAATCAATGGGTAATATACTCCTCGTGGCTGGGAAGCATCAGTTGCCATATATTAAAAACAAAGAAAAGAGTTGTCTGGGTGGCTTCCTCCATAAGTGTCCCTTCTTTTCAGGTCATGATCCCAGCGTCCTGGGATGGAGCCCCACATCAGGCTCTCTGCTCAGTGGGAAACCTGCTTCTCTTTTTCCCTCTGCCCTGCTTATAGTTCCTCTTCCTGTCTCTCTGTCTGTCAAATAAATAAAATATTAAAAAAAAAAGAAACAAACAAAAAGTTTTTTAAAGTTTTTTATTTTTTTTTTTAAATTTTCTAGGGGTGCCTGGATGACTCAGTTGTTTAGGCAGATGTTTGCCATGGCTGAGTTCATGATTCCAGTGTATTGGGATCCAGCCCTGCATGGGATTACTTGCACCCCAAGGAGCTTGCTTCTTCATCACCCTTTGCACGTAATTACCCCCACTTGTGCGCTTCCTCTCTCTCTCTCTCACTCTCTCTCTCTCGCTGTCAATAAACAAAATAAAATCTTTTACTAAATCAATCAATCAATCAATAAATAAATTTCTAAACCTACTTTCAGTTTAGGTCCCTTAACAAAAATTGCTACTGATTCATTAAAAAAAAAAGAAAACATAATTTAGAAAGATGCTTCCAGAGCTAAAAAGCTGTTTTTTTTTTCCAGGATTAAATATAGAAGTGCTTTATAAAGTAAAAGAAAAAATGTGCTACATTAACACTAATCACACTATACCTTTGGTGGTTATATCAAGATAATGATATTACAGAACACTCCGTACAACCGCAGACTACATATATCTTAAGCCATGATTTTCTTTGCAAAGGTCAACATTGATAATGTTCTAGTCATACCTCCGTGTACCAGGAAAGAAGTTGCATATTTCTTGAAAGACACAACTATCAAAGCTCCATTGAGAAATCGTAAAGATGGAGAAGGGCTTTGCAAATTATATATCTGATAATGGACATCAACTCTGATTGTTAAAATATGAATAAAAATAAAAAACCTTACTAATAATCAAGCAGAGTATCCAATTTTACATGTGAAGAAAATTATTGAAGAGACATGTCACCAAAAGGATATGGATGCTTTAAGCACATGACAAATATCTCAACATTTAGACATTAAAGAAATACAAGTTAAAATCATAATGAGACATCTATTAGAATGGCTAAAATTATAAAGGCTAATTGTACTTCGTCTGAGCTAGATTGAGAAGCAACAAAAAATCTAAACTGTTGTGGGCATGTATCATGATACCACCACTTTGGAAAATAGTTTGAAAATTTTTTTAAATGCAAAATATGTTGCAGTTAGACGAATAGCCATTTTACTTCTCGGCATTTACCCAAGAGAAACAAACCCTATGTTCATACAAGGACTTGTATATGAATTTCATAGCAGCTTTATTTTTAAGAATTGAAAACAGTGGAAATGTTCATCAATGTCCATCAATAGAGCAAAGACAAATTATGATCTATTCATTAAAGAGATTACTATTCAACATCAAAATGAACTATTAACAATTGGAGATTCTCAAAGTAATGCTGCTGAGAAAAGAAAAGCCAGGCAATGAATAGTATATACTGTGTGATTCCATGACTATAAAAATCTAGAAAATACAAATTTATATATAGTCACAGTCATCAAATATATTGGTGTGATTTTAGTGCCTTCTTCTGTGCTCCCATAGCTTCCTACAATTGGATCTCTGAGCATTTGTTACACCATGTGAAAATATGAACTCTTTTCCTTTATTCTGTCTTACTAGAATAAGAATCCTTGAAATTTTATGGACATTTGAACTCTCAGTTATTAGCAGAAATTCTATCACACAGTAAGTTTCCAAATATAAAAGCCAAAGTTTTACAATGACTTCTAAGCTTTTACATGATGTAGCCACTCATTTAACCTCTGTGACCTCTTTCCCTGCTACTCTTCAGTCCCTCACAGTGGCCTCCTTGCTATTCCTCAGATATGCCAGGCACTATCCAACCTTATGGCCTTCAAGATAGCCAATTCCTTTGTCTGGAGTGACCTTATTGCTGATAGTTCTGGGCAAATGCATCACCTTTCCATACCTTTGTTCAATTGTTAGCTTCATTGTAACTACCCTGATCTTCATATTAAAATTTTTAACTCCCCATCCCCTACCTAGCAACCTTGTTTTTTCTCACCCTGATTTAATTTTTCTTTTTCCCCATTGTACTCATCATTTTTGAATGCACTATGCAATTTTTATTAAGGTTTATAGCTTTTAATTGTCTAACCCATTAAAATAAAAGTTCTACAAAGCCAAGTATTTTATTTAGCAGTGTAGTCTGAAGTAATATCTGCCATATAATAGACAGTAGACAACTGGTAAATTTCAGAATAAATTAATGTTGAGAGTATACTGAATTTCATAAGTCATTTCAATATTTTTTTCCAAAAATAAACTATGTAAAACATACCTTAAATTTACTTTCAAAATATTTTATAGCATATAATGGACAATATAAGACAAAATAAGCCAAAAAAAATCCCAAAATAAGACAAAAGCCTTAAAGAAACAATCATATAAATAACCATTTCAAACCTACTTAAAAATTGCATAATACCACACTCCTAGATCCTCTCTGAATGCTCTAAAAGAACCCTTCAAAAGAAATACATTTTTAAAAATAACAGATTTTTTGGCCAATAATTTAATAAAATAAAAGATTCATTCATCTATGTAGATCATAATAAATGTTTTAAAAACATGAAATTATAACTCTGAAGTGTGCTAAAATGAAACCACCTGCTAAGGGTGAGAGAACAAAAAGAAACATCATTTTTCCAAGTAAGAGGAATTTTTACCTTTGAATCAAAGCATGTGGATTTGTTCAAACTGGCAATAAGGGAATATGGAAACACAAACCATAGAAAGTCATATTTTAGATTTCTAAAAGACTTCATAGTGAAGAGTATATATTTTTTAAATGCTACATAATGACAAGATGACAGGTTGTGACAAATAGCATTTTAAAAGCTCTACTCATAATGGAACGGAAGGTGTCATTTCCCTATAATTTTATATATAATTTACTATATATGGATACAACATATTACCAAACAGATGTTCATCAAAGACTAAATCATTTTTAATGGAACATAATAATTTGAACCTACATCTATTAATCATTTTTTTCAATCTAACATTTATAGTCTCGCTAAAAAATTTATCAGTTGTCGACAAAATTAAAAAAAAATAGGATAAAAAGTCATGTTTGGAAAAGTAGATTTTCTTTGAAATTTGCATTTAAATGAAAATATTTGCTGATATTTTTAAAACTTTAAATGTAATTTTATATATATCTGACCTATCACATGATATAAAATTTTTGGATTAAATATGACATATTTTTTTGATCTTGGTTGAAGGTATTAATAAAGAGCAACTGTTTGTATTATTTGTATTGTGATATCTTAATTAATAAACATGAATAACTGGTATAAAATATGTTTTTTTAAAAATTTTATTTATTTCCTTGACAGAGATCACAGGAAGGCAGAGAGGCAGGCAGAGAGAGAGGAATGGAAGCAGGCTCCCTGCTGAGAAGAGAGCCCACTGTGGGACTCAATCCCAGGAACCTGGAATCATAACCTGAGTCGAAGGCAGAGATTTTAACCCACTGAGCCACCCAGGCACCCTAAAATATGTTTTTTTTTATATATAGAATTATAGTTCTTGCCAAAATATGGAACTAGCTGGAACTGAATGCCTCCTTCAAAGTCAGCTCTGGAGAAATTATGCAAGTGTAATATGGAACTATTTCGGATATGAACCAAAAACAAAGAAATGTTGATAAATTCCTTAAAAGACTCAAAGTTGCACTTGACTGGTATGTTTCAAGCTCTATTCCTGGTTTGAGGACAGGTTTTAATAGGCCTGCCACTGTAGAAATCAGCTGGATGTTTAGAGGCTATCAGAACTGTACAAAAACCTTGAAGGGGTAAAGACTTGAAAATTCTTTAGAGAGATTAGCTCCCTAAGGCATTATTCATCCAAACATTTTCCTCAAACAATTAAGGCTGATGGATGAGGGGCACCTGAGGGGCTCTCTCATCACGTGGGTGGTGGGTTAAGCCTCTGACTTCATCTCAAGTCATGGTCTCTGGGTCTTGGGATCCAGCCCCACATCGGGCTCTGCTCAAAAGGAAGACTCCTTCCCTCCCTGCTTGCCTGCCTCTCTGCTTACTTGTGATCTCTCTCTCTCTCTCTCTCTCGTTCTGTGTCCAATAAATAAATAAAATCTTTAAAAAAAGGCTGATGGATGATAAATTATGAAAACTGATCCCTCCTAATGATGCTTCTTCATAAGTATTTAAGAAATTAAATTGTAAGAATTTAAATTGAAACTTGATCGTAGTATTTATCATATAGAATAACATCAAGTGAAGGCAGTTATTATTAATTCTGAAGTATTTGTGATTCTGAATTCTTGGTCTCATTAGTAAATTTATTTTTAATAAATTATTATTTAATATATAATAATATATAAAATATACTATATATAACATATATAACATATATAATAAATTCAATCATTTATTTATTATTTATTTATTATTTATGTATTTATTATTATGTATTTATTTATTTATTAACTCAAACACAAGAAAATGAAGGACCTGATTGAAAAATTGGCAAGGACTGGAACAGACACCTCACTGAAGAAGATATTGAGATGGCAATAATGATATGAAAAGATGCTGTGATGATCCACAGCATGTCTAATTAAGGAATTGTAAATTAAAAGAACAAAGAGGGGCACCTCGATGACTCAGTGGGTTAAGCCGCTGCCTTTGGCTCAGGTCATGATCTCAGGATCCTGGGATCGAGGTCCACGTTGGGCTCTCTGCTCAGCAGAAGCCTGCTTCCCTTTCTCTCTCTCTCTGACTGCCTCTCCGTCTTCTTGTCATCTCTCTCTGTCAAATAAATAAATAAAATCTTTTTAAAAAATAAATAAATAAAACAATGATATATCACTACACATCTATTAGAATGGCTAAAATCCAAAATACTGACAACATAAAATGCTTTTGACGATGAGGAACAAGAGAAACTCTCATTCATTCTGGTGAGAACACCAAAATGGTGCTACCACTTTGGAAGACAGTTGGGCAGTTTCTTACAAAACTAAACATATTCTTACCATATGATCCAGCAATCGTGCTCCTTGATACTCACCCAAAAGAGCAAAAACTTTGTGTACACAGAATCCTACATATAAACCTGTGTTTGTAACAGCTTTACCCATAAGTGCCAAGAGTTGTAAGTAACCAAGATGTCCTTCAGGAGGAGAATGGATAGATAAACTGTGGTCCATTGAAACAATGGGATATGATTCAGCAATAAAGAGAAATGGCTACCAAGCAATGAAAAGACATGGAACAAAGTTAAAATTCGTCATAATAAGTGAAAGAAGTCAATTTGAAAAAGCTTCATGTTGCAAGGTTCCAACTATATGACCTTCTAGAAAAGGCAGAACTATGCAAATGGTATAAAGGTCAGCAGTTTGTAGCAGTTAGGAGAGAAGGAGGATGAACAGGCAGAGCACAGAGGATTGTTAGGCCAGTGAGAATGTTCTGTATGATATGTATGATATTTTAGATATATATCGCTACACAGTTGTCAAAATGCATAAGATACTATACCAAGAGTAAACTCTATGAGAAAAGGTTTTTTTAAGATTCTATTTATCTATTTGACAGGCACCATAGCAGGCAGAGAGGCAGGAAGGGAAAGCAGGGGCTAGGGTAAAGCAGGCTCCCTGCCAAGCAGAGAGTCTGGTCTGGGGCTCGATCCCAGGACCATGAGATTATGACCTGAGCCGAAGGCAGAAGCCTTAACCCACTGAGCCACCCTGGTGCCCCACCAAGAGTGAACTCTAATGTAAACTGTGGACTTTGGGGTGATAATGATGTGTCAGTGTACGGTCAGTGAGCATAAAAAATTATCACCGTGGTACAGGATGTTGATAATGGGGAAGGCTGTGTGTATGTGGGGAAAGGGAATTTTACTTTGATCCCCAAACTACTCTAAAAAATGCAGTCTGTTAAAAAAAACTTTATAATGCAATATAATACAAAACAAGAATGCATATCAAGAGAGAAATAATGTTTAAAGGAAACGAAGAACTTCAGTAATGTGTACCTAGGGATTTTGATTGCACATTTGTAGGAAGTTCACATTGTCATTAGCAATTGTTTATCTGTGAAGTAGAAGTAACATAAAGAGTGATGAAAACTCAAAAACGCAACATTAAAAAAGTGCCATCTATGGGTACTTAAAAAATGGAACAAAATTTGCTTGGCTTTTTAAGCTTTGTGGGGAATGAAGGGACAGAATTTAAATTCAGCTTTATAAAAGATTGGATAATATGTTTCTACAAAGAAGGCTCCACTGAGTAACATAGAAATGAACATGGTAGCAGAATGTGGAAAAAAGGTTACAACTCTTGTGAGCTCACGTTCTCTGAAACCTGTTACATAGTGGAGACCATAACTGTTCGATGAATAGCAAATGGTAGTCTTTCAGATTCCCGGGATTTTCACTAAGAATCGTGAATGGATTTTTTAAAAAATATGTAAAGAATGTCTACAGTGTAAGTACCTGCAAATAACTGACATTTTGGAAAGAATATTTTAATCAGCAGAGAAGGTCAAAATGACAAAGTTCCAGGATCAGAGTAAACATATGGGATTAAAATATAAAATAAAAAAAAAGATTTTTTTGAAAGAACTTTTTTTTTAAAGGACTTTAAACAAAAGTCCGTTTTAAGAGACAGTTGGCTGTTTAAACCAAAAGTACAACTGACTGAGAGAATCCCCGCATTATTTATTGGGGTAGAAAGGACCTGGAATATAGAAAGACTCATTCTGCAGAGGAAAAAATAGAATCACTAACAGGCCTCATGCCTTGCACAGCCAGTGGCTGGAATCCCTGTTTCATGAGACCCTGTGCTAGAAGGCAGCTACAACAATCTCAACTATGTTAGTCTTTCTTGGAAGCCAACAATTGTTTGCCCAGTTAAGAGCACGGTAACAATCAGTCACGTTATGTTATAATGATTGTCGATATCTTTAAAAGCCTTGTCAAGTTCCTTTTTGAGTAACCCTCATCACACCCTTAGAGAAATTTATCTGTGGTTCACCTCTTTGAAATACCTCATTGTTGTTCCACATTTAAGACACAATGAAGAAAAAAAAATTGACAATGAGTTCCAGATTTTAAGTCACTTGCCATTCAATCCAAATTGTGAGTTTGATCGTTTACCGAACACTTTATAATGCACCCCCAGTAATTTTACAGAGATTATTTTTTTCTTACCAATTCTTGATTATTCTGTCTTGCAATATAGAGAAAGCTAACTAATTTAAAATAAACTTCCGTTAATTTTGATTGGTATAAACTTAAAATTGATTAATTTCCATATACAGAGTTTAAAATGTTCACAATTTACATTAAATATATATTCTGTGTATACCTTGGAAAAACTATACTGAAAATTGAAATTCAATTGATGTTGTATATAGCTGCAAGAAGCCACCTGTCCCATTTCATCTTACTATATAACTTGTGTCAGGTAATTTATAAAATCCCTACTGCATAACAAATCTATTTTTTGTTGGAATGGGTAGTAATGTTTGTTCTTATTTCTAAATAAGAGTTGGTCTATGAGTGCATCTGCAACTGTATTTTTCCTAAGTGGCTTCATGGTCTTGAACTGAGAAAGCTCAGAACATTAAACATCAAAATAATATAATTTGACATAATTAGACATCAAGGAAATGCAATTAAAATGACACTGAGATATCACTACACACTTATCAGAATGGCTAAAATAAAATATAATGACAAGACCAAAAGAAAAAAATATACCATTTGATGATACACAATGGCAAGCTGTACCATAACTTAACCATCTCAGACTAGTGTAGTGTTAAATTTGTTTTTCTAAGCAATGTTTTGGGTCACTTACCACTTTTCAAGGATTTAAAATGCTATCATTTTACTTAGAACTGTGAAATTTGGTCAGATTTAAATTTCAATTTATGTTAAAACATTCTGTAAACTGTGTTAAACTTTGACGTTTGTTCCCTCTGTTCAGTGAATAACACTATATCATATTTTGAAAAATACACTAATTTTCATTTTGAAAAATATCCCTTTACCTCTTATGGTAATTATTAATATGAATTAATAGCAGAATTTGATATGGTTCCATATGACCATAAATACTTTATTGTATATTATCAAATTTAATAATGAATATAATGTACTTCTTTGGACAATTTTTAAAGACCAGTCTACTCTTAAAAAAAAAAATGGAGATGCACTTCTTCAGTTCACACAAATTTCATTTTATTATATATAACCTCAGATAAATTTCAACAAATCATAATTTATTAAAATTATGTCTACATAAAAATCTCATAGAAGTGTAAAACCTTCAAAAATAAAAATAAACACGCACAACACACACACATCACCCATGTATTGGCAAATCACAATTGCTGTAACAATACATTAGACATTCCACAGTTAAGGGCTATCAAAATTTCCATCAGTGACAAAAAGATTTGTATCCAAATGGACTGATTTTCCAGAATCCAAGAAAAAGTCTCCTAGGGTTTATTTAAAGATAAATATTTGAAGAAATACTTCTTAAATTTAGGAAATTCAGAACATACGATTAAAGAATATTTGCAGTGCAGACTATATTCAATCCTTCCTTCAAAATGTGCCTTTGAGTACATAATTCTGTTTTCTGTATCTAAATTGAGCTGTCCTCCAAGGAAGTTTTCTAAAATGTGTGTCTCTGTGTGATAAATGTTCTAAGACCTAACATGCTTTATTGTATTTTTACTGTGCTCTCAAATTTAATCAAGAATTTGGCCTGATGTATAATATCTAGTTTCAAATATCTTTTCCATCTATACAAACACCCAGCTGTCTCCTTTATATGCTAGTACTATTGAGAATTCTGCTGTCAGTATTATTCTTGTACATTTTAGGTGATCTGTTCTTCTCTTGGGCATCATTTATGCTCTTCTCTGTTTTTGATATTCTTAAAACTCACCATAATATATATGAGTGTTTTTTTTAAAGATTTTATTCATTTATTTGACAGAGAGAAATCACAAGTAGTTGGAGAGGCAGGCAGAGAGAGAGAGAGGAGGAAGCAGGCTCCCCGCCGAGCAGAGAACACCATGTGGGACTCGATCCCAGGACCCTGATCATGACCTGAGCCGAAGGCAGCGGCTTAACCCACTGAGCCACCCAGGCGCCCTATATGAGTGGTTTTTTGCGTGTGTGGTTTCTGGTTTGTTTTGTTTCTGATTTCTCATGTTTGGCATCATTTTAAGTCTGGTATCTTTTATCTTTCTTTAATTCTCCAAAATTTATCTCAGTACTTATTTAAATATTTTCCTTATTTTTTTTTCTCTTCTGCTGCATTTGGGCAAAAGTCATTAATTTGTTTCTTTGTTTGTTTTTCCCAACTCACTTATTCATTTTATAGCTATATTCATCTTAGTCTCCATTTATTGTATTCTTTATTTCAACAATTTTCACTTAATTTATATTCACAGTATAGTATCTTTCTTTTCTTTGTATATGTATATCATTATTTTATCATATACTTATAAGCTATTTTTTAAAATATTTTATTTATATATTTGACAGTGAGAAATCACAAGTAGGCAGATAGGCAGTCAGAGAGAGAGGAAGGGAAGCAGGCTACCTGCTGAGAAGAAAGCCTGATGTGGGGCTTGATCCCAGGACCCTGAGATCATGACTTGAACCGAAGGCAGTGGCTTATTCCACTGAGCCACCTAGGCGCCCCTAAGCTATTTTTTAAATTCCTGTTCCAATAACACTTGGATTGCCATATAAAGTTAACCACATCATCTTTTTTAGGTAAGTAATTGTACTTTTTATGTGCATAGTTATTTTGGTCCATGAGTTCAGCTCCTCTTAGGATCATCAAATCTCTGTAAAGTCTGGGTATGCTAAGATTTTCTAAGCAACAATAAAATACATTGAAACCTGGTAGCTAAATTATAATAATGTTTTCTTTCTCAATCATTCACAATAGCATTACATTCTGAGTAGCTTCCTTCTATTTTGCAGCTATAGTGTTTGGAAAAACTTGAATTGTGATATCACTGTGATAATGTGAATTAGTCAGGGTTTTTCAGAGAATCGGGAAGAGAAAAAAAAAAGGAAGATATTCTCCAGGGCCAACTCTAGAAGTGACTATTAAAACATCTGTCCAAATTCAATGGAACAAAACTCAGAAATGCCATCTCCAGTGAAATACAAAGAAGAGTATATATAGTTCTGGGCACACACATCTCATTTGACCCAATGATGTACATCAATGAAAGACTGAAGGCCAATCACCACTCCATGG